>NW_010273921.1:0-42292 GCF_000690775.1 Eurypyga helias
TCTATGATTCTGTGATTCTGTCCTTAAACCTTTCTGTGGGTTCTCTTCGAGGAGGGAAGAGCAATGGCTTTGATTCCAGCTGTGCAGGAGTGCTCCCCAAGGCACTGTTTTTGGGTGAGAAGGGACAGAGGAGGTCTCCTACCCCTCCCCGGAGCAACGTGTCGGGTCAGAGGGAGGGTTGCTCAAGACCAGGAGGAGAAGTCAGGACTGCGAACCCTTCCAGCGGTTCACCTGAACCAGGGGCTGGAGACGAGGGTTTGGCTGAGGACTGGGACCAGATCCCTGGCTGTGGGTCTGCCTCCGTGCCGTGAGAGCCTCCCCTGCTGCTTCGGGCTCTCCGGTGTGGCGGATGGGCTGGCATGCCGTTGGCAGCAGGAGCATGGGAAGTCTCCCTGCACAAATCACCCAGCCTCCAGCCAGGCTGCTGCTATGCAATGAAAACCTTTTGCCAGTGAGAGGCTTAATTAACTCTGGGCTTTCTAGCGTTATACCCACATGCGTATGTTTATCTTTCTGTTAGATTAGCAGGAGTTTGGCCCTGGCTGCAAGAAATTCCTCGTGGGACTTGCTTGGGTCATGGCAGCTTTTCGCTTGGCTGATGCTTCTGGGCTGGTGGGACAGCTACAAACTGTGTGACTGAAGCATTTCCATGGGGAGAACGTGAATTCAATGTGGATGCAGTATTTTATGAGTATTTTAGGGTATTGAAAAGTGGTGGAGATCCCCTGGACAGCCTGGACCAGTGCTGTAGTGAAGGAGGGTCTCAGTTTCAGCCTTGGTTGTCTTGGCCATTTTCTGTCCAGCCTCTACTAAATCACCTCCACCCTTAGTCCTTCCTGTTGTGAGATATTCTGTGCCCCAGCCGTACGGTTTTCAGGGTGTTTGCAGGTGTCTAGTGGAAGGGAGTGGGTTTTGGGTGGGCTGTATTAGGGCTACAAAGCTACTTCTAGAAATACACGGCTCTTACTCGCTTTCGTGGCACGCGATAGTTTTAACGGGCTGCGTTAAAAACAAGCCCCCCCCTGCCTTTTCCCCTTCAGCTGTTGTTTTGTGGCAGTGGGAGATATTTTTTTTGGGGTTGAAATAGATACCCTTGGGAAGAGCCGTGACCCACTGAGCTCAGGGGGATGCAGCTAATGTGGGTGAAGCTCCCTGCCACTGGCAGCTGCGAGAAGGCGTTAACTGGGGTCAGCAGCCTGTTATTTCCCCCCCTCTCCCCGAGCTGATAAGGGAAAGGAAGTTGGTAGTTGTGTCCCTGCAACAGCCTCATTAAATAGGAAAATAACAAACGGAAAAATGTGTTTCCAAAGGTGCCCCTCTTTCCTGAAGCTGCAGAATCATCGCTTGGGCTGCCCCTTCTCCTGCTCATCTGTTTTGTAGGAATGTGGCTTTTCCCTGGTGAACAGGCTCACCATGCGCCCCAGGAATAACCTGGCACCGCTTGGAGCCTGGCTCTATCTGCTTTAAAAAATTGGTGGTGGAACGGGTCGAATTGGGGAGTAAACGGTCCATGTGGCTGTTGCCCTTCGTGCTGTGCCCCAGTGTCCTTCTCCTCATCTCTCCCAGTTCTTCAAACCCCATCCCTGACCTAAATGCACTTAGAACCCTCTTTTCTTTTTTTGTTGGCGTGGGGTATTTTTTTTGGTACAAGATGTGAAGTTTGATGAGGTTTGTGGGGTTCCCAGCCCAATATCACTCACCCCTCCCTCCGCAGGTTTCCTCCCGAAGGCAGAGCTGGAGCTGTGCTGGGGTGGGCACTTGGGTGAGGGTCGTCGGTCCCGGCTGCTCGGATTTCTGGAAAGCAAACCCTGGGAGCCCGTCCGGTTTGTGCAGAACACGGTCGCGCCCTTGGCGAGCGGCGCTTGCGGACGCCTCCCCCAGACAGCGCGAGCTGATGAGGTTTTGCATCTAAAATTTGCAGCTGTGCGGGAATGAGAAATGAGAATTCCCGCTGATGCTGGCACGGCGGGTGGTGTTAGCATCCTCCCCGGAGGAGGCAGTTCTTTCAGCCGGCCGCCTCGGCCGTCTCGTTACGATCTGCGCGCGACAGATAAATGAGCATTTCCACGTAGTCAGAGCAAGTATCGATTACGGCCCTGGCAGCCAGCTGATCAGTGAGATGCCGTTTGTTGGCCGCGTAGGGCTGCTCGGCTGGAGCCTGTCCCCGGCGCTTGGGGACTTTCCCCATCATTAAGAGGCGTATGCACTTGGGCAATAAGGGCCTATTATATTGTCTTAATGCGAGGCCGATCTGGGAATTAAGCGGGATATTTGGAAGCACCTTAGCTGCTCGTGCTGATACGAGGTCCTGAGTTTCCTCTCCTAATCTCCCCCCAGGCAACGAGGATCTCCCACAGGTCCCTGCGCTGGATAATATGTGCGTAAGCTGCTCACAATGAATTTGCATGAATAAGCAGGCAGTTCTGCTCAGGCCGAGTGCAGCTTCATTAAGGCCTGGCGATAATTTGAGCTTGCTTATTGCCTGTCCTTTGAACCCTGCCAAGGAAGGTTTTTGAGCAACAATTGACTCTGTGTTCGGGGTCATGGGGACCGTTCTAGCTCCCAGGCAGAATTTGCCCCTCCAGAAATGTCTTTTCCTCTTTGCTTCCCTCCAAAATCACTCCGTTAAAGTGAACAATTATTGTGGAAAGTTTTATTGGTGGGAAGCGGTTAGCCGTGCTCGCAGGTGAGATAACAAACGTCTGGCTGGCTGCGGAGCGGCACGCGATGGATTCATGGTAGCTGCCTGCCTGTGAGATCAGCGCCACGGGTCTGCCTGGCTAAATCCATGCCTGGAAATCAAATTGAGCCGGGATGGATCCTTGCTGGTCGGGTGATCGCTGAAGGGGAGCCAGTGGGATTGGGGTGGTGGTGGGGATGGGGTTGTGGGCGTCGGAGAGGTGGAAATGGGCCATTGGGAGGTAGGGGATGAGCATCCATGCTCAGGTGGGAGACAAAGCAGAGCTGGTGGGAGTGGAGAAGGTTTCCTACTTGGCACTGTGCAAGCATGAAAATGAGCTATGCAACCACAAAAAATGAGGGTCTCTTGGAAGGGAGGGAGGAGAGGCAGGCAGGGTATCCTCGGGGGGCAGCGGGCGCAGCAGGCAGGGTGACCTTGGGGATGCTGGGGACAAACGCAGCTCCCCGTAGAGCTGCAGACGGAGGGTGGACAGCTCTTGGTTACAGCATCCGCTGAGCACCCCTTCCCTCTCCTGGCTCTTCCTGCGCAGCCAGGTGTAACATTTCCCCCGGCAGCGGCCGGGCTGCACGTTCCCCGGATTAATTAGCTGTCACAGACGTGTGGACTTTGCTTGACCGCTGTGTTTCCCAGCCATGCCGGAGCTGCCGGCTCGGGATGGGTGCCTGCTCTGAGCCGCGTGTTGCATATATATTGTGGACCCACCCTGTGCTCCAACATGAGCATCTGTGTTGGGTGGGCAACGCACAGATCAGGGTGGGGGCAAGCAGCATTGCATAAACAGAGCAGTAAATGCTCTCTGCTTCAGAAACATCATCAAGGGCTCATTCCTTTAGAAGAAAATTTATTACGTGGTGCACAAATTGGCCTGGTGAGGAATAAGATTGGACTTGCACGCAGCTGTCCAAAACTCCAGCCAAGGAGGTGCCACCACTCTGCGTCTGGGCAGCGTCCTGGCATGAGCAGGGGCAGAAACCACTGTTTAATTTTCAGATGAAGCTCAGTCATTTAAGGAAAAGGCATGGGGTTTTTTCCCTCCCAGGCTCTTGGGGGCATGTTCTTGCATACACCATATATATCACTAGATCTTTTGGGCAAATGACTGCGTTTTGCATTAAGAGTAGGCACCGAGTGTTGTTTTTAGAGGTTTTGGAATGTCTTGTAGACCCAACCACATCCCATATTGACCAGGCACTGGCAAAATATCCATGAGGCCATTCCCAGGAGGGGATTGCTTGTGCTTTCCCTGCTTCTGAGCCAGCTCTGGCCAAATAGGTGTCAAGAGCCGTGGGGCCTGTAGAAAAATCTCAAGCTATGAGACAAAACTCAGATTTCTGGCTAAAATGACCATGTGCAGCGCTGCTGTACAGCGTGAAGTGGGGAGATAAGGTGTCCTTCTCCTTAACCCAGCTGAGCAGCACCTGAGCCTGTGTACACCATCGTACATCAGGGTTTACACCCAAATCTGTGGCTGGTGCCTGACGTGGCGCTGAAAGCAGCAGGTTTCCTTTAGTCTGGCCCTGGTGTAAGCAAGATCAGGATTTTGGACCAGGGAAGATCTAGTGGGATTTTTAAGGGGGGAGCCAGGATCTGGAACCAGGATCTTCTGAGCGTTTGTCCTTGAAGTGGAAGCCTCTTAACCAGCTGTTTTGCACATCTGCAGGGTTTGCGTGAGCTGAGAAGAATAATAGAATCATTTATGTTGGAAAAGACCTCTAAAATCATCGAGTTCCACCACAAAGAAGGGCTGGAGTTTGTCCTCATTTACCCTCATGTGACCCTGGGCAGGTGCCAGCGGCTTCAGTGCCATCTCCCTGACTCCAGCGGCAGCACGGTGGCAGGAGATGGGGTGACCCGTGCCGGTAGGAGCGTCAAGGCAGGTGGGGAACAAGGTTTGGGTTGGGGATGGCCAGGGGTCTTTGTTTTGGGGTGCCCAGCCTAGATGGGGAGCCGGGAGGAGGCAGCTGTGCCGGGAGCCCAGCTCCCATCTGTCTGCCTTATCAAACCCCGCACAGCCTCCCGTGTCACATTGGGATGTAAATCGCATTAATTGAATTCACTTTGGCTGCGCTTTTGGGAGCAGACAACGACCGAGTCAAAATCTCATTTACATACTGATAAGACACAGTTGAAAAATGATGCCTTCTAATGAATAAAATGTGTGTAACTGGTCCAGCTTGATATTAGCATTAAAGTGTTAATCACTTTGGCATACAAGTTTATAGTGCTGAGTAAATTTGTCTTCAAAGGGTCCTGAAACTGAAATCTATGTTTCTGGACTGCCATAGCAACATAGAGACGTCTTCATTGTATTTCTTGGTCAGAAAGCAGGTGCCAGCTTCTAATTAAAGCCTAATTTGCAATTTGTGTTCTATTCACTGTTTTCATGGGAACTTTGATGGCTGATATAGCGGTAAGCAATAACCAGCAGCAAGACTTGAAAGCAGTAATGGAAATTCATCCTCCCCGGGGGCTGCTGGGCTGAGCAAGCACGGGAGAGGGAAGGGGCCAGGGACATGTTGTGATATGTGTCCCTCATCCAGGAGGCTGTTTGCAGAGACGGAAGATGGAAATTAGTGCAAGAGAGCTGATGGCAGCCTTGCAGGGGCCAGTAGCTGCCCTGCTCCAGCCTCCCCCAGGATCCAGATTAACGATGCCCATGGAGGTCTCTCGGTGCACATGTTCTCCAGCCTGCCCACTGACCTGCAGCATCTCGTGCTTTCCAGTCTTCCCCCTGCCACCTATCTATCTCCTCTTTCTGCTTCTAATTACAGGCTAATGAGCTCTTGACAGCACTAATAGCAAGGGTAATTAGCAGCAGCAGGTTGGTTGGACCTGGGCTGGAGGGCTGTCCTGCTGGAGCTGGCTGCCCTGGGAGCAGTGTGTTTTGAGGCACGTGGAGATGGAGGACCAGTACCAATCTGTGAGAGGTGCACGTGCTGCTGATGATAAAGTGATGCTGCTCTCCCAGGGCTGTGTTTGCTTCTGCTGGCTGGGGGTTTGGAGATCGACCTGAGGGGGGACAGGGCTCAGATCCCAATGAAATTCAGTGCTGCTTCGGATTCCTTTCAATATTGCAGCCTTGGGTGCTGGCTGGGGAGCTGTGCTTTCCAAAAAGCTCAGCCTGGAGGGTGGGGAGTGCTGCTGCCAGCAGAGCCAGTCTTCTGAACCAGGAGTCTTTCTGAAGCTGTTCCCCAGCTGCCGATGCTGAGTGCCTGCAAACCCTGGCTGTGCCGGGCTTTTCGTTGCCCACAAGACCCCAGCCCCACTCTGTGCACCACCGAAAAGTGAGGTGAAAACCCCTCGGTGCGCTCTGCACCATCCATCAGCTTGTTGTTGGGTTTTGTTATTGACAGTAATTTCTGTGGCAGGAGTTTCAAGGGTCCATGGTCATACCAGGACTTGCTGAAAGACCGTGGGGGTCCCTGCCCTGACAAGGGGACAACTGACACAGTTGGGCCTGGCAAAAGGGAGACCCAGGATGGGTTGCTGCTCCGGATATGTCAACAGATTGTACTCCGTAAGTATTTTTGCATGTGCAACAGGAATGTGCCACCACGTTGGGTTGGTCTGTGGGATGGCTGGGGACAAGCTAACAGGGAAGAAATGACGCTGTTTTGTCCTTCAGGAGCGAACCACACACACACACAATCATGGATCACAGCAGTGCTGGTGGGGAGGGATGTCTGGGGGTCTGTAATCCAACCTGCTCCTCACAATGTGATTCTGCTGGTTCCTGTTGCCTAGCCAAGCTCTGAAAATCCCTGGAGAGGGAGATGCCATGTGGGGCTCCTGCTCCAAAGCTGCACCACCCATTAGGAGAATAGTTTTTCCATGCCTCTCTGCTAGCTTCTTCCCACCTCAGCTCAGATTTTTGGCTATGATAAATCAGCACAGCTCCACCAAAGCTAATTTTACACCATCACAGGCTCTAGCTCCCAGTACTCAACCTCCTGTCCCTCCCCTTCCCACTGAATTTATTCTCTCCATAGACATTGTGGGGTACATTCTTCTTAAAACCCTATAATCCATCATGGAATGTTCCTGCTTTTATAGCAAAAAACATTTTGCTTAGCCCAGGCTTCACTGTGGGCTGCTGCGGGAGATAGTGTTTCAAGTCCATCACACACGTGGCTGAATGGGGTAGCAAACGTTGCATCCTTCTGCCCTCAGCCCCGTAATTCCCTTCTCCATCCCCTCCTGGCTCAGTTACCTTGCGAAAACATAAATTGCTGCTGGGCTGTTTATCAGCTGCTAATCTCCTTCACGAGGGATTTGGGTCCTCCTGGGCAGGCCTAGAGCCGCTGCCATCCTGGGAGTGTGATCGTCTCCTAATAAGCACATTCTCCTGATGGCCTTACAGCTTAATTATACCGTGTGCGGTCTCCTGAGTAGCGTGATGTGGTTAAGACGCTGCAGCATCTTGCAGGAGACCTGATCTGCAAGCCCACGGAGATCAGGAGTGGCACGGCCAGCCTCGGTTGCCCCCGAGAGCGAGTGGGATGGTGCTGGCAGGCGTCTGAGTGATGCTCTGTGCTCATATCAAGCCTTCTGTTTTAAGTAGCAGTTAGAAATCGGTGAGAATAGAATACAGGTGAAGAAGGTGCTACCTAATGTTGCTTATGCCCTGTGAGCGAATCCCTAACTAATGGTACAGAGAAAAAAAAAAAAAGGGGGTTGTATGCACAGTTGTTTGTGCCCTGGGATTTCAGCTGACAGTTTTCTGTTTGGTGTTATTTCCTCCGTCACACGGTGCTATGCCGATGTCTTTGTTGGGAGTCCTTCCTAACCGGTGATTGTTTTTCCAAGCAGCGTGAAAAATCACCCTGGGCTGATGCACGTGCACAAGCGGTCATATACACATCCTGAAGCCAGGGTGAAAACACCAATAAGTAGGTGTGTCACGCTCAGATGTAACAAAATAAATCCGGCATGTCTGAGAGAAATGGGGGAAAAAAAAGGAAAAAAGAAACTCCTCTCAAACTTTGCTCACATAACAGGAAAAGAACAGCCTGGGGCTATGTCCACCTCTTTCTATCAGTGAGTGGAAAATACTCTGTTCCAGGAATCTGCCTCTTTCCTGCCTGCTGGGGGATGTAGATGCGAGTGCTCCCCGCAGGGAATATCCTGTTTACTCACCCCCCACCCCCCGACCCACCCTGCAAGCCACACGTTCCAACAAGCATCGCTACCATGAGTGACATCTAGGGAGCTGAATAGTTGTCTTAATAAAGAATTGATTGATGTAAGGTTTTTTGGCAAGGTACTGGCTGGATAAGGGGTCCAGGAAATCGCTGCAGCCCCTAGGGCAGGAGCACCTGCTCTCGGCGAGTGGGGTGGTGGCATCCAGTGGCCGTGATGGCTTCTCAGAACTCAGCACCTCTCCATCCTGCTCCGGGTGATGCCTCGGGAGCTGTCACACCTTTTCCCACTGGATAATTCCCCAGGGCTCAACTCAAACCCTCACGGGAATGTATTTGCTGGAATTGCTTTAAAACATCTGGCTTTAAGCCTCCTTGGCTTTATGTGGCATTTTGTGCCTAAGTCATTTAGGCCATTAAAAAAGCTTTTCCCACAGTGCGTAGACCTGCTTCCCATCACTGGGGATGGTTTGGGGAGCATGCGAGTCAGGGACGTCAGCTCATAATGGAGAGAAAGGAGTTATTTGGCTCCTGGCATTTCTGCCAGCTGGAGTTACGGCTTGTTCTAACCCAAACATCCCTAACCACATGATAAATATTATCAGTGTTATTAAAATATTTTACTGGAGCCAGAGACGTTCGAAAAACCTGTTACAACACTAAGCTAAGTGTTTTAATGTGGCATTAGGAATAGGCACGCTCTGTTCTTAGCACAAACTAGGTGATTTTTTAATTTTAATTCCTTAAAGCAATTTCTCATGGATGAGGGCTGTTGGGGCGCACAAACTTCCAGAGGGTCCGTGGTGGCAGCAGTGGGGTCCTGTGCAGGTCCTTCCCCAGCTCCATGTGGTTCATCTTTTGGGTTGGGGCACTTTGCAGGTCTGAAAGCACCCAGTAAGGAAAGGGGAGCTGCTTTTTTTTGGATGTGGAAGAGTACAGCTGCATGTGAAGGGAGACTATGGCATCATGGGATGAAGGTGCACCTTGGAACCAAAAGCTGATCCAGCCATGAATCACGGCTTCAGCTTATCCTCCTGAAAGCTCAGTCAAGAACATGGCTCTAGAACATGGGACTGGAAGACTGCGATTTCGTGGAGCAGTTACTTCCAGAAGTGTTTTGATGCTTAAACCAGTGTCTGACATCTTGGGATCTGAGTCTAGAATATATTGTAGGCTCATGCCATCAGTCGATAATTAGATCCAACTCGGGTAGACTCAGCCTCTCCTCCTTTTCCAGTGCCAAAACACAGGCTGATGGCAGCGATGGCTGTGGAGACGAGAGTATTTAACCCACCTAATTAAAAACTTGAGCTGGAAGAAGACCTTTTGAGGGAGAGCAGCAGTTCTCGGGCAGCATGGCCCCAACCGCTCTCCATAGGCATGTGCTCGCTTGTCGAGGTCTTTTGTGTCTCTCTGTTCAGCAGCTATTTACTCACACGCAGTGAGATGCCTTCCACAAAGGAGCCCGTCTGCAGGCGTGACAAAAGTAACGGTATTGCCCAAGAGCAAATATTTGAAAAATAGAACAAAACTGACTCCACAACGGAGCCGTGACTCACTCCGTGCCTTTTTAGGCTCATAATTGCCGTGTGATGCTGAGTGTGAGGTTCAAAAGCAGATGTCTTGTTTTTTGCTGAAGGGAAGGTATTTGGGAGTGAATGTATGTATAACCTATTAGTTCATATGGGAAATTTTTGTTGCCTGGATTCCCTACTATGCGACTCTAGAAATAAAACACAGTATGTCCTTTCTGTCTGCAAAAGCAATAGTGGGGAGTTTTCCATCACCTGGGAAAAGTTGTCTGAGTCCCATTGTGGAGCAAGGACCCTCATCACCAGCTGTCACAGACAGCATCTTTTAAATACAGGTGAGTGGCCACCTTGGATAGATTTTTCTGTGTCAGATCAAGGATGATGGTTCATCAAGTGTCTGTAAAATAAGCTCCAGGTCCAGATGCAGGCACTGTAGCCATGACCCAGCTGTATGTTTTCATTCCCTGGGGCAGAGATTGCTCCTGTTTGCTGCATTCATGGTGCCATGCCAGGATGTTCGCTGCGTGGCCAAACGAGACCCTCTTCATGTGGTCAGTGCCAGCTCAGTCAGCCCCTGCCACTCCTGCTCCCAGCAAACGTAGCAGGATCCCAAATAGAAACATCTAGTGCATTCAGAAGTGCACTAATGCCTGATACACCTCCAGCTGCCCCTTCGCTTGGCAAATTCAGTCCATAAATCCCCACTTGACTCATCTCCAACCTCTGCTTTACAGGTGCCCTTGCGGAAGATGGAGGAAGCTCAACCAGGAGAGAGGACACCTGCAGCCTCTCCAAGGTAGGTGCAGCCGGGGACTGGTGTAAGTAAAGCCTATGGAGCTCAGTTGCTTTTTAATTAAAGGGAAGCGCATGTTGTCAGCTACTTGCTGGAGGGTTTTGGGTGGCGGTTGACTAGAAACACAGATATTTCCATCTTTTGTGCTTGCAAGAGAGATGTGAAACCTCTTTAAACATGATGGAGAAAACACCTTCCTGTGGGTTTTATCTTCTGCTTGCAAAGGGACCTTTGAATGAGTGGGACGGAGAAGACCAAAGACTTCCAGATGGAAGAGATCTGTGGGTGGATGGGGAGGGCTCAGCCCATGGCTCGCTGGCCCCATTAGCCATGCCAGCACAGGTGGCACATAGCTCGTCCTGCCCGTGCTGATTCCCACACCCCACCACAGTCTGGGGCACAGAAAATATGTCCTTTGCAGGCTGGGTCTACATTTCATTCTGGAGTAAGGCAAAGAAAAGTGGGAGACAGGATCCATGTGAAGTTCTCATGGTGCAGGCAGACCTCTGAGCACGTCTGAGTGGTGAAATTACCTGGCTTATGTGCTGACAGGGGGATGTGTGCTGGAAGAGCTAAATAGACCTGGCATGCAAATATTTACTCTGTCCTGAGCGGGTTAACAGACACAGTCAGTCTTATTTTATTTAATCCTTCAGTCTGGCTCAGTTCAGGTTTGCTAATTTGGGATGTCTTTTTAAATGTAGAGCTGTTCCTCTCTGTCTGTCCAACTGGACACATGGTTTCAGAGGCCAGAGGATGGGGTTGTCCCCATCTCATGCCATGGTCGCCTGCTTGAAAGGTTCTGCATCTCTCCTTGGCCGCATCCTGCATGTGATAGAATCCTGCCTGAGCCGTGAATCCTGCAGATCCTGCACAACGCTGCAGATCCAATCCTTCATCATGGCAGAAAGGTCTCCTGAAATGCCTGCGACATGCTGGTGAGCTGTGGTGATATCCTGGATGAAGGAGGATGGGGCTCGGTGCTGGGGTGGGGGAGCCTGGGGGCTGCATCCATGGACCTCCTGCAGTTTTGCTCTTCTGGAGGCTTTGGCTCACCTCTCTCTGTCCTCCAGTCCTCTGCAGCTTCCTAATCCAGCAACGTATGTGGTTTTTTCCTCCCTCCCTCCCTCCCTTCATTAGTGTCCTAAACATTTTAAGAGATGTAGGGCCAGATAACTCATGTGCAATGATGTGCTTCTTCCACTAGTGCAAAACAGTGGTCAGGGCTGATACCCTGACTTGGCAGAGAGCGAGAAGTGATGGGGGACACCTCTTTTGTATCCAAACTGCAGTCCCAAATCTTAGTCCCCTTTTAGTGAGAAGCCCCGAATTTGGAAGCCCAGATTTAAACTCACGCAGTTCAAGGTTAGACAGCAGAGCCTACTGAACTCACCTGGAGCACACAAAGAATGGTCGTACAGGGAGAGAAACACCAGGGGGGGGTGTGCAGATTTTAGCAGCAATAAGTAAAAGTGGAAGGATGAGTTTGAATACCTGGACTTTGTCAAACACTGCCAGCCTAGGATGTGCTGGTCTCTCCTCGAGGTCTGTGGGGAAGCAAATTTCAGTTTGGTTTTGGTTTCGGTCTGTAGTACTTGGTCTGTTTGGAGAAGGATGGCTAAGGGAGAGGTGTGGGGAAAGCAAAGTCATTGGCTCTCTGTAAAAGCCAAGTAAGCATGGTTTGACCTTCAATCTTGTTTTTATCTAGCAAGGAGACGACATGGTGGGGTTAGCTCTTGTGCCAAGCTGTCCCTAAAACCCAGGCGGGTTTAGAACAGGAGTTTATACTCAGATCAATCCCTGCTTTAATTTGAACTCCAGGTTTTAGGACCTGTGTTCTGACTCAGCTTATTCTGAAATTTGGGCAAGTATTTCTGGTTTTGGCTTATCTCCAGTTCTAATGTTGTTTTAGTTGGAGAAGAACCAAGGGTGTGACCCAATGCCCACTGAAGTCTGATGGAGCTTTGAATTTGCTTGATATTCAGCTGGCCTGTGGACAGTCTTCCAGCAGATCCAAGCCCAATTCTGCTCTCCTTTACCCCTCTGTAAAGCCAAAATCGATCCAAGGGAAGAATAGACCTGCCTGCATAGACCCGGCTCCAGGGGCAGGATTTGGCAAGCTGTAAATAGGCAGCACATCCAAACCCCTCCTGGGAGAGTGAGTGATGTTACAGCCACACGCAATAGACTCCGGCTGCAGCTGCAGTTACTTCACACACCTTTTTAAGCACTTAGATTGTCATTTTGGTGTCTTATTCAACACTGACAAACAAAAATCCTCCTTTCCAAGTCACGAGAGGGGCTTAAACTGAAGGGCTAGTTGACTCCACTGGAGAAAGACACTTTTACAACCCATTTTTGTTGCTATAAAACCAGTCTAAAATAATGAGGCTCATGAAAGGATATGACCTAAACTATAAAATGCCCTTATTAAAGTTGTATGATAAATCAGAGAAGGACACGCTTGCCTCTTCCTAAGGAACTGCATGCAGCTAGACAAGAAATCGAGGCACAGCAGATTGATTTCTGGTGTGTGGCTCTCTCCCAGCTCAGGTGAAGAATTAGTGCAGGTCAAATTGCTCACAAACCCCTGTCAAGGAATATATGTCTAGCCTAAAAGTCAGGCTAGAGGAAAGAAAACCTGAGCTCTGTGGCCCTACTCCATCCCAGCATAGGTGATTTCATTAGTTATCTCTCTCTTGGCTCTTGTGTCTGGATGCTGCCTCTTTGTCCCCCTTTCCCCCACCCCTACCAAGCAAGGGATCTCCAGCAAGATGTCCTGCTGCCATGCTATGTGCCCCGTCCCCAGACTGTCAAGGTCTGCTGCCTAATTTCCACCGGTGTTTCCAACACTGATGGCGGTATGTTCAGTTCTGTCTCCAGGGGTATCCAGAAAAGGATGGACCAGATTTGGAGGGGTTTAGGTAAATGAGATGGGATGATCTGCTCAAGGTGAGATGGGGCAGTCTGTTAGGGTTTGATTTGATTTTTTAAAAATCTCGTTTAACCCACTCAAATGATATGTTCTTCTGCAAAGGGTCTGACTGGAGGGGAGGGTCCAAGGTCAACTTTCACCAACAGTAAGTTGTAACGGGAAGCAAAGCAAGAAATGCCGTTAAGGAGCTGTGGGATGCTACAGCACCTGTAACGTGAAGGCTGAGAGGCATGAAGTTAAAGTGGTTTGTTCGCAAAGCTGTTGGATATGGATGGATCGGGCAAGTTTTTCTCAAATCCCAGTTCCCAGAACACCAAAACATCACTGAAATGACTTCACATCCCTGCAAAGGCTGAGGCTGGGTCCTCTTGTCTGCACAGAGCTTATGTCAGGGCCAGTGAAGGTGCTGGAGCTGTATCCCCTCCCTTCAGTTCCTCACGGCACCGAGATGCTTTGGTTCTTAGCTGCCAAGTAATTTTCTTCTGGGTAATGCAGTAGCGCATGGAATTATTTGCCGGCAGCAAGAGACTCAGCAAGCACTAATTGGACAAACAAGGCTCCAGGGACTTACAAACTAAGCAGATGAATATGCAATTGGGGAAAATAGGCAAACAAAGCTCTGAGCCACCCTGAAGGGCACCTGGGATGGTGCTGAGCTCCCGAAAACAAAGGGGCACGTGCTGCCTTTCCCCAGCTGCAGTGACGTGTGGGACCATTCTGTCCAGCGATATCCTTCTTCCCCCGTAAACCCACCGCTGCTTTCACAGGAGCATCTCTGATGAGCAGATTTGTTTTACTCTGGGGATGTACAGATCGCACCATGCGGCAGGTATTTGGAAATATTTCCCAGGTTTTTGGCATCCTTCCCAGCTCATGTTACCCACAGGGGCAGGATGCCATCAGTTCTCATAGAATCACAGAATCATAGAATGGTTTGGGGGGGAAGGGACCTTAAAGATCATCCAGTTCCACCCCCCCTGCCATGGGCAGGGACACCTTCCACTAGACCAGGTTGCTCTAAGCCTCATCCAGCCTGGCCTTGGACACTTCCAGGGATGGGGCATCCACAGCTTCTCTGGGCAACCTGTCCCAGCGCCTCACCACCCTCTCTGTGAAGAATTTCTTCCTGATATCTAATCTAAACCTCCCTGATTTCAATTTGTACCCATTACCCCTTGTCCTATCAGGTAGGGTAATGTGTAACACTTCTCAGCGCTGGGTAGTGCGCTGAGGGGAAGACTTTCTAGCTCTTCACCTGTTCCCAGCCTAAAATCTTCCCTCTGAGAAAGGAGGCTGCTTTTACAGCCCAGGATGGGCGGACAGGTTGGTGTGGGAGCAGGGCAGGGATTCTTTTACATCTCAGGGGAGGCTGACAGCAGCAGCTCCTGCTCTGGGTGATAGCTCTGCCTGTCCTGACCACGCATGGGCATGGGCTTGGGCTCACCAGGGAGACAAGGGGCTACAATAACACAGGAGAACAGAGTCACAGTCCTTTGCTAAGTCATGGGGCCAGCAGAGGGTTTGGGGCTCAGGGAAGAAGAGGAGGAGATGGCAGGGATGCTCATCTTGTGTCCCCATGGGTAGCTCGTTCTTTGGGGTCACAGCTTCATCTCTTTGGCTCCAGGATCATTTGATGCTGCTTCCCCACTTGGTCTGTGCAGGAAAACAGATTAAGCTGTGACTTCCAACACACAAGACACAAGGCAGTGGAATGGCAAAACGAACATTGCTTTTTGACTGCTTCCAGACATAATTCATTACCAGTTCAATTCTTCTTCCTTTACCGCTGCCCTTTCCAGCAACTCCTCCGTAGGGAGGAGTGTTTATGGCACCACCTTCAAAAAACAGCATTATCCTCAAACCGCGAAGTCTTCAGGCACAAGGTCTGCTGTTCTCCATGGCTGGGTCTTGCTCCATGACCTGGGTACCAAGCTACTAACATAAAATGAATAATGAGGTGTTGTGTTCAGTGTCTGGGGCTAAATACTCCTGGTCCAGCAGCACTTGGACATAACACCGAAAATGCCCCCGAGAGGAAGGCCAAGAGATGACTGATGGTGTCAAGTAAGTTATTGCAAACCCTTCTCATTGGAAAAAGTGGTCCTTGCTGGAGTTTGGATGATAGATCACTGCTTTTTTCTGTAGTGCATTAGCACTTGATCTCAGAGGTCGGTCCAGAAAGTAACCTTCTCCCTCTAATTCACATGCAAAGCTACTGCAGTGTATTAATTTGGATTGAGGCTGAACTTGGAGCACCAGTGCTGAGATTAGAAAAACAGAGAGTGGTAAATCTGCAACAAATTGCTTGGATATTTATAGGTTTTCCTATGTGTAACATTTATTTAAAAAAAAAAAAACAAAACAAACCTGTAGTCCATAGGGTGGCCTGGCTTTCTGCCAACAGCCAGGGTCAGAAAGTCCACAGCTTAGTCTGGTAGAAGCAGGAAATACGGCATGGCTTTAACCGCCCAGAGCGCGTACCAGGATGCGAGAGGCGGCTGTCGTCTCTGTTTTCAGGGCTTTAAAAACGAATGGGTTGGTTTCACTGCGAGAATGACCAGCGAGGAGTGGAAATGCTGAGGCTGGGGTTACGCTGGGTGGTGAATGGGTGGTCTTGATACTCTCCACCTCGTAGTTGAAGAGCAGAAATCAGCCAGGTGAGACACTGCTTTTAAAATCTGAGAAAAATTGTAATTTAGGGGCCCTTTTTCCACTCCTTGAGCCTTTAGTTGCTGCCAGTTAATGTTTTTATGTTCCCCTGTGCAGTCCTGACAGCCAGAAATGTGTCAGAAAAGCAGATGTCTTCTTCACGTGGCTCCAAACCATCCAGCGCCCACAGGGAAGCCACGAGTGCTGGTGTGGTGGTACAGAGGAATGTCCCTTCAGTTTTGGGGAGCACCTCCTCGTTTTTGTGGTATAGCAGGGCTGTTGGTGCTGGGGACCAGAGAAAAGCACCCAAACCTGAGAGACCTGCTATGACCAGTACCTTCTGCTCTGGGGTTTTCGACTGAGATAGTCATCTAACCCAAAGTGCAAAACATCTTGCTAAAGGTGAGATGTAAAGAAATGATGTGATCACCCCTTGCCTTTGGTCTGCCTTCAAAATTACCCAGACGTGCAAAAATGGGGTTTTTTATTGAGATAGGACCTGTCATCTAACCCAAAGTGCAAAACATCTTGCTAAAGGTGAGATGTAAAGAAATGATGTGATCACCCCTTGCCTTTGGTCTGCCTTCAAAATTACCCAGACGTGCAAAAAAAAGCCTTCCAGATCCTCTCCACGAGCCGTAAACCTCAGGAAGTGCCTGGCTTCATTTTTGCATGACTGAAGGAGCTCCTCATTACATCTTCCAGAATAATGGGAGAAGTCAAAATGAGAACAACATAATGAAAATGGCTGATGTAAACATAGCTGTATCTTCCTACGGGTCTCTATAGTTAGCTGCTCTCATTAATCACCGTGGTATCCAAGGGCTTATGAATTCCAGCAACTATTTTCTCTGTATTTTTCTTGGGAGTAGGACAACGACTAATTGGTCCTGGGCTTCGTTACCGCTCCCAGAGACCACAGGAGTTAATGACGTGCCTCCGGCCAGGCTGCATGCGGGCACAGGCTTGCGGAGGGTGAGCCCGTACAAGTAGTTGTTGTGATGAAGAGGGAGAGGACCTTCACTTTTGGGGTTGGGGATGTGCTTGAACCAGGAATCTGTGAGATTTTCACCTTTTTGGAGGTGGGAATATGCGGGAGCTGATGGATTCCCCTTTAGCCTTCAGAAACGCCCTTTCCACCCAAGATATCTGCAGGTGTCCAAGATTAAAAGCATGGCTGTTTTCTTGACCTATTTTGCTATTTATGACCTATTTTGCTATTTTTCTCACACGAGTCACGTGCTACTCTGATTACATTGAGTGTGAGACGCATCATGAACTATACTGCACAGAGTCGGGGCTGTAACACGCTGCAACCACCAGCATCACCCCCAGTGCTTCCCTCTCCCCTTCCCCTGTTATAATTAAAGCATGAAGACCGATTGCAGCGTGCCCACGGTGGTAGCACAGCGCACTCCTGCCGCCTGCTCATGTTAGTAAACAAGACTGCTACAAGTAGTTTTTTCCCAACTGGCATTTGTTGGAGAAAAAAACAATCTGGTTGCCCCTCCCCAAACCAGATGCAATCTGTGGAGGGCATGTCAGGTATCTCCAGCTGTGCTGCAGCATGCACATCACCAGGGTGATGATAATGATGGTGATCATTATTAATGTATAATATGTATTGTTGTGGGTATTACTGTTGTTGTTGTTATTATTATTATTAAACTACCACTGCTCCTGACCTCAGGATGAGCTGCAGCTGACTGAAGCCTGAGCACGGAGCAGAAACGAGCTGCTGCAACAGTGAGCAGATGTCGAGGCTGGGGGAGGGCACACAGGGCTGCGCCGTCATCTCTGGAACCCAGGATGATGCTGTGTCCCTGTGTGTGGGATTAATGAGCCTTGACTTCGTGACGGCCGAGCAGCGTGGGGCAGGCGCTCCCCAGCCTCCCGCTCTGGTCCCGCGGGATGGCTGGTCTTTGATGAAGCACCAAGGTTTGACTTTTTAGGGTGACTGTGGCCAGTGGCTTGGAAAGCCCAATGGGTAACGATGCCCTCCGGACCCCCGGACCCCCCATTCATCACGGGAGAGGTGCAAGGGGTGCAGCTGGGCTGGATGTGATGTTACAGGACCTGATGTGCATTGATTAGGGCTCATCACTTCAGACGATGAATTGGCTCACGTTGAGGGGGGTCTGCTCTCGACCCCGGTAAGCCAGGACTTTGCCCAATAACCATTTGACAGCTTGGTTTGACAGACTGAACTTATATTTAGACAAATGCACTTGTAGAAGTGACCGGCAGGAGGGCAACCCTCCCCACGTTCATACTGCAGCCTTGGACCGCCCCACGTTACATTTTTTTAAGGTGATGCTGCAGCAAAAGCATTTCTGTGGATGTTCTCCAACCTCTGCCCACATCTTCTGCTCCCACCCGCAGCCTGGATATTTTTTGCTCTAAGCTTCCAGGTTGCGGTGAACGTGTACCGTAGGTTTCTGTTGTTTGACTTGCACAGAGAACAAGGACTTTCACTTTGTGAATCCTGCCGGGACATGACGGAGCATTTTAGAAGACGCTATTTAATTAAAGCACCAACAACTGGAATTTCTGGAAAAACATCAGATGTTCTCATAAATTATCCTCATCTCCCATGTTTCACGCCCTTAGTCTTCTACCTTTTGTTTAGTCCGTATTATTTTGGAGCATGTTTCAGGGGAATACTTATGGGCAAAGCATGTTCCTAGCTATGACTGGCTTACTTACAAATTACCCTTTAATCAACAGATTTTATATTAATTAATAATTCATAGACTGCTCCTAGGATAAAATTGCATAATAATGTCTTTGATGCAGCCCAAAGTGTCCATTGTAGATGGCATAAAATGTTAATTAGCAGGAAAATGCAGTTAGGAGAAAACTCTTTTAATTATGTAATAGGCCTCATTACAATGGGTAATCAACAATGCTTCCAAATTAGCCCACTGACAGCATTTATCTATACATAGCAAATAAACTTTTGTTTGCAGGAGATACATTTGAATCGTCAGCTTCTTAATTGCTTTCAGGCAGTTTTTAAGTCGTTGCAGTGCCTAGCAATATTTTAGAAAGGACCACGCTTCTCCGCTGAACGGGCCATATGTAAAGCTTAGAGGATAATGGGGAAAATTGTTCACAAATATTTGTTCAGATATGCAAGCAAATTTCAATTTGACCTTTTATAGGACCCTCATCTGAATACTGGAGCGTTTTGCTGATGGTGGTGCCCGGAGAAAAATGTAAAGCATCGGTGCATAAATATCCCTTGAATTTCATGTTGTGCATTAGGTCATCCGACTCAAACACTGGCTGCTTTGTTGATGAGTTGCATAAATCAGCCAGTTGGGCAACTGCAAACCAAGTCGTGTGGCCAATACGACCCAAGAGTGTGCACAAAGACCTGGTTGGAAGCTACTTATAAATCCAGCTTTCCCTGTGAAGGAAAACGGGAAGGAGCTCAAAACGCAGATGCCTCAGCTGTAATCTCTGTCCTCAGCTGACTTGTCCAAGCCGAGTCTAGTGAAATGAAGTGATTTGTGCCAGGGGAGCTGCAACGAGTCAAATCACCCAAAGTCAACACCACATCTAGGTTTGAACCTTGAAGCATTTTGCGGTTTCTGCCTTGATTTTGAGTTCCAGGGGCTTCTTCAGGGGAGTCTGCAATCCTTGTCTCTCTCCAAACTCAGTCAAATTTAGGACTTTACTAGGTTCCATGTACAGATGTGGTCTGGCTGAGACCTTTTGGGCAGGGATGATGGATTTCTCATGTTGCATGCTCTGTCCAGCCCAGCAAACCTTCATCTCTCACTACAAATAATTAGCGGTGGTAATAATATCACGCAGTCAGTTGCTAAGCAGTACTAATGGCTGCTGATCTTCTTCAATGGGATGGCATGAATCCTTGGGATATGATGGATGACCTTTACTTGTTCTCTGTGGTCCTGCTTGTAATTCTCCTTTTAATATTGTACAATACCGGTAGCCCAAGTTTATCCATATTGTGGAACAGACGGATACTCTATTATTAGATTTGTTCTAGCAGACACCTAGCTATATTGGCCGAATGTAATTTATAGTCTCTAAAATTTGCGGACACAGATTTCTGCCTCCTTCAGTGTCTGGTCATTTCTATTCGTTTCATCGCTGGAATCTAATGTAATAAAATTATAAAAGGCTCTAACTCCTCAGCATTTAATCAGCTTAGTATGAGAGAATTACATCAGCAGCCCTTAGGTGCACTTTATCCAGCAAAGGAAATCTCACATTAGGAGACAATCTCATTATTTTGACTACTAAGGATTGCATGAATTTCTTAAGACCCACCAAGAATAGAGAAGACTGGAGATATAGGCTGTGTCTTTATTGACAGTAGACAGTAGAGCAGGAGGGTTTTGCTTTGCCAGCATGGCCAGCTAGAGGTGTGGCTTGGACCCAGAGCCAGCATCTTGGATCCTTTACTAAGATCTCCAAAAGATCCAGCTTCCTAGGGAAGATAGTATTTAGGGGTAGGTAGAAACTTGCTTGGTACAACCATCCCCATCCCTGTTCCATGCTCACAATAGCAGTTCTAGGTCAAACCTGTGTTCAGCCAAGGATTTAGCAGGGACTTTAGTACCTACTACCTTACAGGTCTTTTTTTCCTTGCTAAAGAGATGTTGGTGCCTCCTCTCTTCTCTGTTTCTTGATCTCAGTTTCTAGAAAATCCCGTCCTGGGCTATATCCCATCTACATACCTGGGTTTCTCACCCTGAAAGGATCAGGATATTTCTGGAAAGCCCTCTATGCCCTGCACAAATTTGTGGGTCCCTCTTTACCTGAGCCCAGCTCTGGCTGTGGACTGCATAAATCAGTGTTTTGGCTTGTAGGGCATTGGTGGGGCAATTCTTTGCCTCCACTAGGTCTGGAGAAATCACAAGTTTTACTTTATTGGCTTTTTTTGGTATCTATTTTATTTATTTCATCCTGAAAACTTTCAGCAACAGGGGCAGTAAGGTGGACAAAGTGATGGTGCTTCCATCTCCATGTGAGTGAAGAGGAGCTCCAAAGGGTGATGTGTTGTGCCCACCTGCCCAGGTTTGCACAGAAGCTCTGTAGTGAAGCAGAAGGCTAAACCAGGTCTTCTCTGTGTTATGCTACTGCAAAGCCACCGTGCCCCACATCTGCTCACCAGCCCTGCTTGTGGGTGGCCGAAGCTGGGCAAAAACAGGATTTCCAAAACTATTTTTGGTGCATCCAGATGTACGCTTGGCTGAGAAGTGGAGAAAAGGAGAAGGCAGAAAGGGAGAGAGAAGCTGTTTAGTGTAACACTGGGATTACAGGAGTTTCACTCTCTGGGCCTGTTGAGGATGGGGTTGTCCAGACCTGTCCATCTCTCCCACCTTACGGATCCGTGTGGCCCCAATCCCACGGGATGATGTTTCTGCCTCTCTGGGCACTGGGGTTATTTGAGAAGAAAACAGCTTGCTTGTTTTCCAGCCCAAGTTGGCTCGGCCAAGCTCATCCCCTCTAACCACAGTCTGGGTATTTATTTTTGTCCTCCAGACTTTCTGAGGCATTTCTTGGAGTTGTTTGTCTGGTTCTTGCTGGGAGTGATGGAACACGATAAAAATAGAGAGGAGTCCCAGGCTTGGGTTCATTCTTTTGCAAAAATTCACAGTGAAAGCTAACACAAGGCGCAGGACACCCAGGCAGGGCCTCACTGCCTGAGCAGGGTACATAATGTCTTGGAGCTATCCATGGGGGCCCAGTGATTGAATACAGCTCGTTAGGGTGGCTTCCAGCTTGCCCTTGGGCCTGACTTCAAAATACGGATTTGTTAAAATATTTAAGAAACTGTCTCCAGGTTCAGCGCAGGATTCAGGGGCTAAACTTGGTTGAAATGTAAAAAGGGGAACCCTCTCCATCGTCATGTTGACTCCAGAACCTGGGGCCTTAATTGAAATATTAACCATGACGAGACTTGCACCTCAGTTTGAGGGTAAGCAACATTGAGTCCTGTTCTCCCAACACCTTTGGAAATGCCGGTGTTAAGGGAAAGCATTGGACTGTCAGAGCCCGGATTTTCTTTTGCAGGCTGATGCACCACATTGGAGCGTCTCCGAGTCGCGCCTGGAGCCAGGTGGCCAGCATCTGCTGGGTGTTTGTCGTGTTATCCTCTCCGCTGGGAGCGAGATGAGCAGTCACTCGTGTTGTTTGTCTCTGTTAATTTGAGAATGTGTTGTTTTCCCTTCTCAAGGTAAGCAAAATGCCCTTTGCACGCGATGGGGAGGTCTGTGATGATTCCTGGAGGATTTCATCCCCAGCGCCAACGACCCCCCAGGAGGTCTGGGGAGTTCATCCCCAGCGCCAACGACCCCCCGGAGAAAGCACTGCTAATGCACAGCTGAGCTCTGCCCCTCTTGCAGCAACACCACTGGCAACCAATTTAGCTCGTTACTGGTGTGTTCAGCTGGCCTGGAACCTGACCACAGCATGCTTCAAAGATTAAGATGGTGATTCTGAATCCCCGGGGGAAGAAAGCACTGAGAGGGAAGGACAGGACAGTGACATGAGTTGCAACATCCCCAGCTCCCTGGGGTTTCCAAATCGATGATGGCTTGGGTCTGTGCCGCAGCTGCGGTTAAAAAACCTGCCTGAGGGCAGGTCGTTGTCAGCCTGCCCGGGCAGGGTGGCTGCTCATCAAGGTGATGAGAAGCATCACAGGGTGCTGCCGTGGTGGCTGAGCTCATTAACGATGGGAAATCAGGCGCCTCTGGTGTCCTGACAGTGCGAAGGGCTGCGGGCTCTTCCTCCCCAGGAATCACTCCATGTGGGGCGACATGGTGTAAATAAATGTCTTCCATTTCCACCATGAAATCTCTTCTGGGAAGATTTTGAGAACTTCTAAATATTCAGCCATAACCTTTAGTATTTGTGTAACTTTGCGTTAGTAGCGATTGCTCAGAGGAGCACTTCCGTGCTGTTGAGGGCTGCTGTATGTCCAGAAATCCTGGACATGTCTGGGTATGCCTGGGCTACATAGCACCTGGAGAAGACGACTGATGCTGTGGCCACACCTGACTTTTGGGGAGCCCCGAGTAGGACAGCTGTGGATGTAGCTCACATGCACTATCCACCCGCACTGTTTGAGAGGTAACAAATCCTTTCCAAACTGGCTACACAGCTTTGTGGGTATCCAGGGACTGAAACTATCCCTGCTCCTCAGTTTTACCCCGAGATAGCTGTTCTTCACCCAGGAGCTGATCTTGTCCAACACCTTGGCGGTGGTGGTGTGGGCAGTGATGGTGAGCAGGTCAAGCACTGGAATACGTTGAGCATTTCATGCGGAAGCAAGGAAATCCCTTCAGCACAATGCTTGGGAAAAAAAAGAAATAGATGCACTGGGATATATGTTAAGGCTACTTTGAGATGGATGTGCAGGGGGATGTTTCTCTCCCCGCTTTACAGGAGGCAGCCACAATGCAACCAGTTGTGCTGCTTGGTAGCATTGGGAGAATCCCTTGGGAGGCAGGTTTGGGGCATGTCTTTTGGGTCTGAATTCCTTGGGACCTCCACCTTGCTCCAGGACTGATCATAATCCATCTCCTCTTGCTCCTGTATAGCTCATCTGTGCAGAGCCATAATTCAAACCAGCATTATCATGGTCTGCTGACTGCTGCCTCCAGCGTGTTTCCTCCTGGAAGTTGCAGCACAGCCCTGGTGCCATTATATTTGAATGTCCTTTAAGCAGAACTGTTCACACCTCTTGATTCAATTCACTGAGAGTCTCTTAGCATTCCCTTCGCTTAGCTAAAGATATCATATTTCAAGGTTTATTTTGTGGTTATAAAAATTTGCTGTTGGCATTCAAAGTAAAACTCTTTGCTGGATCTTAGCCTAGTTACAAATGTGTAGGATTGGGTTAGGCTGGAAGAAAAAGGGCTTTAGGAATTCATGAGAAATGGGCCTCCAAACTGGAACACTTTAAAGCTGATCTCCCCTCTCCCAGGCTTATCAGTTCAGATAAAACAAACTGAGCCTGCAGCGCTGTCCCTGGCAAACTCTCTGGTGGGGCTGGAGAAGCTGTGCAGCACCAGCCCAGGGCCTTCAAGTAGTCTCTAGAGAAGACACTTGAGGCACTGATTGAAAGTTGACCTCTGCTCAACTCTGCAAAAAGTGGGACGCCAAATGCAAGGGGTCACCGGCCATGCTGGCCCTGAAGCCATGCTCTCCGCAGCACCCAGCGTGCGAGGGAATCCTTCCGGATTTTGCTCTAAACCCCTGCATCACCAGTCACAGCAGCTGGTGGATGAAGAGCAGAGATCCTTGCAGAGGGACTGAGTGGTCTTGGGGCAAAGGAGGACGCAGGTTGTCCTGAGCTAAGCTGTCCCTGTCCTGCCTTCTTGTTGGCCACAGAAAGTCACCCCAAGCCAGGCTGGAAAGTCCCTGGCCTTTGCACAGAAAAGGGGTTGATGACAGGAAAAGGGGAGAAGTTGGGATTGAAATAGAAATTCAGGATCCCAGATGGAGGTAGCTCACAGGTGGTGGGAATGGTCTGAGCAGGCAGTTCTGTAGAGTGGCTGGAAAGGAGGAGTTGTTCTGGGGACAGCATCCATGACAAGCCAATGCAATAGCAAGCTAATGCAAATAGGTGCAGGACATTCCCAGCGGGTGCAGGGCTCCCTGGCATGAGGGTGGTGGGGATGCACACCTTCCAGGAGGGACACCATGTCTCTGGAAGCACAGAAGTGAGGAGAGAGCCAAACCAAGGTGGTCTCAGCACTGTGCTCCTAGCAGGGCCCCTTTTCTTGGAAATCAGGCTTTCTTGCCCCCATCCACTTGGATTGTCTTTATTCCTGCCTTCCTTCATTGCTGCTGTTGTGCAGGGAAGACACCAGGGATGTGCAATAGCCCTGAATGCTGCACTGCAGGAAACCTTTGCACAGGAGCCTCCTCCGCTGCTGCTTCCTTGCACATTCTGTTGGGATGATGAGGAGGTAAGGCATTCTTGGCATCTGCATTTGTCTCCTGGTGATCTCCATTAAATAACTGTTATTAAGGACTTATTCACTTGGAAAATATCTAGTCCAGCTCCACAGGTCATGTCACAGAAAGGGCTGGTGCTACTGTGCGTCCATCCTCACCCCGCTGCTGAGGATGTGTGTGGCATGAAGGAAGACTAGGATCCCATAATGTGACCATAAATTTGCAGTCATCTACTTGGCACAGGCAGTGCTGAGCCTATTATAGGTCCTCATTTTGCAAATCCAGTATTGCAAGTGGTTGCAGCACAAGGCTGGGATGCTGGAGATGGTAGGTTTTGGAAAATGCTTCCTGGTTAGCGCATTTCAAACCTTGCTAGCCTTTTTTCTTATAACTTTATCAGCTCCTTAATTTTTGAGCTCTAATTTGATTAATGCTTTTCTCAGCCTAGACTTGAGAAGTCAAGCAATTGTGATTTGCCTGTTTTGTGGCAGCAAAACCAGAAAGACAAGGAAGAGTTTGCAAAGTGGGCTGAACGCTCCATAGTGCCTCCAGGATGGGTGGAAGAAGCTCCAAGGGTAGGTGGTTGTCCTTATCCTCCAAATATTTCTTTGAATGGGCTGCAAAAGGTGAACTTGCAATTGCATGGGAAAAAGTGAGAGCAATGGATCTGGGAGATCTGCTAACACTCTGCACAGATTTACATCTCTGGGAAAACCAGAAGGGTGGAAAACAGTGCCAAGATGAAAGGACTGGACAAAATGGGAAAAAAGCCTCCAGAAAAGGTGTTCTCAGAGCAACAAAAGACATTGGATGTGGCAGAGGGATCTCCTCCCTCTTTTATCAAAGCGCATGCAAAGCTGGGTATGTGCTCAGCTTGGCAGGCAGGATATTGCGAATTCCAGCCTGAATCCCAAGAATTCAGACCTTGCTCTTGGCAGGCGAATGCTGTCTTTGCTGCAGGTAGGCACCAGGCGCACCCTTTGCCAAGCTGTAGATTGAGTTTTCCAGTTTGTCAAGGCAGTATCTGGGCAAAATGTAGCCATTGCTTAAAAAGTGAATGTTAGCAGTGAAAGAAACCTGCCATGCTGGGTCAGGGCTCTGCCTTACAACTACAGGTTCTTCTTAGGAATTAATCCCTGCTGGCAAAGCCTTTCCTAGCAGCTCAAAGATTGCCTCGTAGCCCTAAGGGCTTTGCAGTCCAGTAAGGATTCCTGAAGCGTAATCGGCCTGGGATCTGGTTCGAGTCCATAGAAAGTGTCTCTGGACTCCAGCAGATTTGGATCAAGCCTGCACCAATGCTCATGCTCACACAATAAATTCCCTTTTATCCCTCATTTATTCCCAAAAGAATCAGTGGTGAAGTGTGCATAGACAGCTGGGTCTAAGGCAGGTTTCTTTCACCAGGGATTTTTTTCCACCAGGGAAACATCTTACATGGGATGTTCCTTTTCCATAGGTGAAATTATGGACTTTGAGCCTGCTGGCAGAGCAGTCTGAGGTCCAGCCTGCTCAACATTTTAATGCATGTTTGATTTTTAAATCTCTCGCTTTCCTTGCCACCCTAGCTGAGCTCTTTGACTCAGCCAGAATGTGGGCGGCATTTGTTTATGTGTATCTGCACTTTGTGTTAGGTTCGAGCTCTGTGTGCCCTTAAAATAGGGTCTAGCATGTCTAAAGGTCTGTCTTGGCTGCAGAAATGATAGGAAGGATGATTGCTCCCTGACAGCAGAGCGGACAAGGAGGAATGGGGATTGGGCAGGGTGGTGGGAAGGGATCTGCCATCCACAACCTGCTTCAGAGGTAGAATTGTATTAATATGTGCAGGTTTCTGCTCATCCGTGTGAGGCTGCCCAGTTTCTGTCTCTAACGCTTGCATGCAAGGATGCGAGGTTTGCTCTAGTCTTGGAGCAACAAACCCAGGGAAAGGGCAGGAGGAGAGAGGAGATGTACAGTTTTTGAGGTCTGTGCATCTTGCAAAGGCAACGTTTCACAGTTGCCCTTGTTACCTGGAAACCTGTAAGACACTCAGGTGATTAATTTTAGATTTGCTCACATCAGCCTTTTTCTCACCAGGGCTGTGAAAAGCAAAGCAAAGGAGTGAGAACACCTTTCGCAAACGCATTAACCATCAGGAACGTATTGCTCTGCTTTTACAGCCCGACTCTTAAACTATGCGATGACAAGAGTTACAGCCTGCTGCTGCACAAAGAAAATGTCCAGTGAGAGATTGTTTTATTTTAAGGCATTGTGAAGCTTTACCAAACGCAACAAGAGTTTGTTGGGCCATGTGGAAGAGGGCTCTGCTATAAAGTGACTGAGGTCAGGTATTTTTGTGGCCCCTCTGGTTTCCCTATGGGAAATGGAGCTTAGAGTCCTTTTCTCCACCTTAACTGCAGCAAGGTCTTCAGTGCAGGGGCCAGTCTTGTCCAGCATTGCTGGACACTCGGCTTCTGGGCCTCTAGATACTTCTGTGGTACAAAACCTGCAATTAACAGCTCAGATATCTGGTTTAGCTCATAGCGCAGATGTTGCAGATGTTGTGCTGCAGATGTTTTTGCAACAGATGTAGTGAAGACTTTGGATTTCACACAGCTCCATCAACAGAGATATGTGTGGGAGGAAGGGGAAGAAATGGGGTGGATAGCCCTGGGGCTTCTGCCTTGAAAAATAGAGTGGACCAGGAATCAAAGGCTCCAAATCCTCAGTAACCCTTGGGATGGTTTCTTTTCCAGCCAGCTTGCTGCAAGGAAAATCTGGGGGTGACTGTGGGACTCTCCTGGGATAAATCTTTGCCCTTAAATACTTTTGCCATAGATCTGAAGGAAATGATGTTTGTTCTTCCCAGGCTTTCACCCGCTGAGCTGAGTCAGCATGATTCAGGCATCTTTTGCGTTCAGCCCTGAACAGGTTATTTAAATCCCAGTGGTAAATAAATGGTAAATCAGAAGGAATGCGGTGGTTGGTGGCTGCCCCATTGCTGCAGGGCAGCTGCTCTGTGAACGGCTCCTACATCCCTGCAGCCACGCTCTGGTCCAGCGATGCTTCGGCTGGATCAGCTGCTCGTATCTCCCCAGGAGTCAGTTCTCCCCCTTCCCATTTCAGCAGCTGACTCATGCTGGTTTTGCTGAATCTCCCTCCCTTGCCGAGAAGCTTCCTTCACTTGGTGGGTCGTTTCCCATAAGCAGCATAAACATCTTTTAGTTGTCAACTGAGATGTTTGGGGCTGGCAGTCTCTGGCCCTGGTGACATCTGGTTTCTGAGAGAAGCTGAGCAGGGAGTTTCAAAGGGCTGAACATGCTTTTTTCTGCAACATCTCCAGGAAATTGGCTCGGGGTGAACGAGAAGTCCAGAGGCAGAGCGGGCAGACGGAGACCAAAGGTCCTCTCCAGCTGGCACACCCTCTGGAGCAGAACGCAAGTCAGGCAAGTCACGAGGGCAGAAGGACATGGGCTCTTTTTCCAGAGGCAAGGTTATTTTTGCAAGGCCAACTTTGAAGGGGATTAGTCCAAAAGATATAAGAAGGCAGCCAAAATTAAGTTACCTAGAAAGAGCAGAGGGACGTTGCTGGGCTGGTTTAATGGCTGAACGATGCCTGGCGTTGATGTGTCAGAGAGGAGTTTCCTTCTGCTCTGCCCCTACATCCCTGGTGCTGGTGGAGCTGTGATTCCTACATGGCAGCAGCAAAGCTGTAGAGGAAATAATAGAGTAGTGGGCTGCTGTTGTTGCTGAGCACAGGTAACTGAGGTCTTACCATGTAGTAGAAGATACGTGTTTTTGGTGGTGTGTGGTAGTAGTTTTAGCCAAGTGTCTACATCCAGACCATCGCAGGGGAGAAGTGGGACCGATTCCCTGTGTCATGTTTTGGAGGTGGAAGAAGGAAAGAACAGCAAACCTGGACGCAGGATTTCACAGAAACCAGCTGCCACATTTTCTGCTGTGGCTGTGACCCAAGGACAGCATCTTCCCTGCCCTCCCCAGCTGAGAGCAAGCATCGTGAGCAAATGTGCCCTTGCTGCTCAGATGCCTGGAGATGCCCACTGCTGAGGAAGGACTCGTGCCAAAATTCCAGCAAACACTTTATGTGCCACGATCTCCTGACAGAGTGAAAGGGCTGGTGATGTGCAGGAGGATCTGGGGTACAGGGCTTGCCTGTGCCCCAGGAGTTTCCAGCAGAGGATGGTGCAGATGGGTCCTCTTGGTCTTCTCTGAGATACTGAGCCAGGCCAAATGGGCTTCTGCTCTCCCTGGACCACTGACAGAGGTTCACCAGGCGTTGCCTGAGAGATATCAAGCTTGCTATCACTATCTTTGATTCTTAAATTGGTGCAAAAAGTGAAAGGCTAATCAGCCAGCCCTGTCTGCAAGTGATGGAGGATGTAATTTCAGCACTATCTGCTCCTGATAACATTTAAACATTTCATTTAGCCTGGGGAGAGGCGGTCTGAGGTAGAAAAATGCCCATCCCAGCAAAAAAATACTAACTTCCTCCACTGCAAGAAGGCCAAAGCAGATCATTGCCTTTCCTCCGAGGTAAGCCCAACCTTCCCAGGCCTCCTCCTGGCTCGCGGGGGATGAGGAGCACGGAGCCCTCCCGCCGCGGCGGAGCTCAGCTCCCAGCAAACAACATGTTCACACACGAATGGTCTTTTGTGGTGGGGAAAAAATAGATGTCTCCAGCCAGCAGCTGTCCCCGAGGAAGAGCTCCGAGCGGGCACGGGCTGTGCTAATTACAGCCACGTATTCGTAACGAGAAGCGCTGCGGGAGAGCAAGGCGGACCGAGGCTGATTTCTCAAGCCTTATAGCGGGGGATATGGCCAAGCAGAACTCTCTTGTGGGTCTGGCAGGGCAGATAGAGGAAAGAAATGGGGTCCCATCACCTCTGCATTTCTCTTCAGCTCCTGAAGCTGCCGTATCTGAATGAGCTCCCCACAGCTCATCCCATGAGCTCTATTTAAGCATTGGGAAGTGTTATGTTTATCCAGACACTGGGAGAAAAACACCCTCAGTTTTGTTTTTGGGTTGGTTTTTTTTTCAGCCTGGAGCATCTTATTTTAGGTTAAGGAAAACATCAAGGAAATGAAGAGCAAATATAACTCCCCAGGAGACAGCAAGCCCACTGTGTCTGCCTCGGCAAGGACCTGTGCCTTGGATGTCTGTAAAACACAAACCACCGACGTCCCGCCGAGAGGAGAAGTCAACAGCTCTCCACGGCCACGAGCCTACAAGGAGGGGAAGTTCACAGGAAGCATTAACCATCAGCAGGTCTCTGGGCTGGGAACCGGGAGATCTGACGCTGCTTCTCCAGTCCTGGCTGAGCTGGGAATAAGCCCAGTTCCCCTCCAGCTCGCCTGCTCTCAGTCCTGCTCCCTGGCTCTTTGAACCAAAAGCTTACCTGGATGGGCACTGGCTCTCCGAACATGCCTTCACACCCTTACAATATAAGAAACAGATGCAGCTATTTCTGCCCACTGTAGCGTGACCCACCTCTAGGAAAGCTCCTGCTCAGATCCAGAGTTTCAGGGACTGTTCCTGCTGTTGCAGTTGCTTGGCTTTTGTGACCAAGTGAAGAAAATCTGGTTTTCCTTTGGAATCAGGTCATTACTTTTTTCATCTCTAGTAAGGCAGATGGAGAGCTTTGGGTATGGGTGGGGATGTCTGAAGGTCCCTTCACCTACCTGAAATGGAGAAGATGGGAGCTTGCTCTGAAGATACAGGAAAAGAGAAGATCACATGAGGCCAGGAGAGACCCAGAAATGAGGAGAAGGGAAGAAACACTTGGACAGTTTCTAGGATGTGTTACATAGCACGATGTTCGTTTATCAAACTACAAACCCCAGAGTGGACCAATTCTGGGGACATTTGCTCTGGAAACACAGCAGGTTGCCATCTGTCTTCTTGATGCCCCGCTGTCAGCAGGCACTGAGTTTGGTCACCGCACGCAACCCTCGTTGAACAACACGAGCAGAGCATTGTTTGTTGCGGTCCTGGGGAACTTGATGCTGCGTCTGCTGAGGTGGCTGCGCTGCAATGGGACCTGTCACTGGCTGCTGTGGTCACATGTGAGTGGCAGGATTGATTCCAGGTGCCAAGGATTGCTGTACGATGTTCCCAGCATGGCTGGTTCAGAGGAGAAAGTCTGAAAAATGCAGTTCTCCCTTGCCTTGCCTCTGCTCCCTGATTCTTGCTGTGGTATGTGGCCAGGACTCATCCGAGGGCAGGCTTGCTGTAGTTTCCCATGTTCATACAATGTCCGAAGTAATGAACAAGATTTTCAGGACACTCTAGGGCTGGATTTTCAAGTGTTTGGTGCTCACTGACATTTCAGGAGAGTCCAGCTCTCATGTAAGCACCTAATAAGGCTCAGAGGGAAGAAGGCAATAACACTAATAGCAGCAGCAGCAACAATCCCTAATATGATGCTGACCACCTCCGTAATTGCCTTTTCCCCATTTTGTCTCTCCGGTACATTGACAAACCAACTGGTTAAAAACCGTCAGCAACAAAAGCCATGTGAGTGCCCCAGCTTGTAGTGCTGGGTTTGCTTTGCCTTGTCTATCAGGTTGTATTTGCCTGTGCTTGTTAGCCCAGGAACAATGCGAGCCTCTGCCCCCAGGGAGGCATCCATATGTCTTTCTCTCTGGCTCCAGGTTGGGTTCTCGGAGGGGACATAGACATCATGACAGTGGTGGCCAAACACCTGGCACCTCGTTGCTCATGGCAAGCCCACCAATGTGGGACTTCACTGCAATGGCTTTAAACTGAAAGCAGGAAGATTTAGATTAGATATCAGGAAGAAATTTGTCCCGGAGAAGTTGGTGAGGCAGTGGGACAGGCTGCCCAGAGAAGCTGTGGATGCCTCATCCCTGGAAGTGTCCAAGGCCAGGCTGGATGAGGCTTGGAGCAACCTGGTCTAGTGGAAGGTGTCCCTGCCCATGGCAGGGGGGTTGGAACAGGATGATCTTTAAGGTCCCTTCCAACCCAAACCATTCTATGATGATTCTATGACTGTGTTTGCTGCAGCCCTAACTCTTGGCTGTGCTCCCACCCAGGGGTCAGTCCAGAACTGCAGGTGCCCTGTACTGTGCCCATGAAAACCAGAATAAAAGGCTGGTGGGTGCTGGGAAAAGGACATCCTTGGCTGCTTTAGGTTGTGGATCAGAAAGGACAATCTTCTGAACAGTTAAGCCCAGCTTTGCCACTGTGCTGGGTTTAGTTGGGATGGAGAGCGACAAAATCTGGCTACAAGCTGCTGTGTCCCCAGAGCATTGATTTAGGAGAAGAAAGGCAGGATCAGCAACCAATGAGCTGAATTATTTTTAACATAGGAGGTTTCTGTGTCCACGGCTTTGCTGGCTCACTGCTCCAGTCCCCGGCTTTGCAGAAATCCGGCTTTACTCTACCCCTGGCTCTTTGGGGGCTTCAGCCCTGATGAGCACAGTGGTGCACATCTGCTCCAGGGACTGCATGCATCGGCAGGGGGTTCAGATGGGACGGGTGGCATGGCAGAGCCCCCCCAGACCAGGGATGCCCGTACAATAGGGAGCCTGGGGCGTCTCGCATAGTGGTACCAGTGTGAGCAGCAACAGAGGCTGCATTCAGGCTGCAGAGGGGCTCTCCCAGAGTGGCACTTGGGCTCCCCCTCACCCTGGGGTGTGTTTTGCTTGGTTCAATGAAATGCTGGGGTAAAAAACCACCCACAAACCCCCCATCATTGATCCAGACCTGGGCAGCCTGATGCTTTTTGGCTGGGGTCAGAGGAGGCGGGTGGTCACCCAATATTTGCTGTAACAGCCAATTTGCAGATTTATGACAGCAGTCTGAAAAATCTGACGTCTTGCGAGTGAGCCGCTGGAGCTGGGAAGAATGTGCTAATGGCGAAGCATGATGGGAAAGTAAATAGAGGGGAGCTCCCCAAGAGGAGGGAGGAATCCGGCTCAAGGGCTAAAACTTGGCTCCAGGGCTCAGGAAAGAAAGAAAAGAGGCACAGGGAGAGGGAGTCTGCATTTCATTGGAGAAAATGGTTTGGAGGTAGGCTGGGGAGGGATGAGCTGTCAGACCATCAGCGTGTCCCCAGCAGACCCTGCCCTGCTACCTTATGCACTGCTCTTCACTGGTGTATGGTATAGTGTCATGGGAGATGAATTTTGTCTTAAAAACTTGAGCTGGAGAGAAAAGAGGAGCAAAGGATGTCTCAGATTGAAGCCTGAGGAGGCCCAGCAGCAGCACTCCGGAGCTGAACTGTCTTGGGTCTAGTCAGACAGAGGAAAACACAGGTGTTTGGGGTTTTTTTTTCCTAGAAATATGCTGGGTTGTTTTGTTTGGTGTGGGTTTTTTTTTTTTAATTTTTTTTTTTGCATCCAGACAGGAGACACAAAACAAAACAAACCTTTCTAGGCAAAAAAATGGAGTTTTGATTTTCTCTCTACCTTGTCCAAACAGGGTTTGCTTAGGTCCATGTGCAGGCAGGGTTTGCTCGCTATCATCTACTCTTAAAACTCTTCGTATGTGGTCAGGCATCTCTGGCCCAGTGCATTTGCTGTTCCCATAAAAAACAGAGCATGCACAGGCAGCAAAGAGGCACATCACCTACCCCCCTTTCCCAGAAACAGCTTGTCCTCCAGCTTCTGCTCCAGAAATGCCTTTTTGTTCCTCAAGCAGAAGGATGTTTATGTGGAGCCATCAGAGCCCACTGCCTGGGGAACACTTGGGCAGGGAGGCAGTTCCCACTCCCAACACCTCCGGCTGTGCAACACCCGCGCTCGGTTGTGCTCGGTTTGCTGCCGGTGACGATGTGAGGCCGTGCAAGGTGCAAGGCTGTCCCCGCCGGTGGCTTGGCACCAGCATGACGAAGGCTGTGGTGTTAGGTTGGCCATGAGGTGAAGAGCTGACCTGCTCCTCCGCGTGTGCTCCTCTGCTCTGCCAAAGGCATTATTTCAACACTGCAGTTTCCCTCGTGACCTTTACAGCTGCTGGTTTGAAATGATTTTTTGGCTTCGTGTCCTGAAAGGGATTTCATGTGGGAGATGAAGTGTCTAAACATTTAACCCCTGCTCTCCTCATCTCCTCCTCCTTTCCTTCGGCACCTGACGGCCTTTTGTCTGCTCTTGCCTTGAGTTGAGCAGCTCAGGTGAGTAGTTCAAGGTGAGAGGACCAGACCCAGGCTACAACCTCACCCCAAAGATGAAGTTGAGGGTGGGAAAGGCCCATGGGCTCCCCATGATCTGTGGAGGAGAAGGGAGCCCAGAGGCTCCAGACCAGGGTGGACAACAGCCCTCAAAGATGTCCCTGCCTCCTACAGGAAAGCTGTTTTATTTTCCCTGGATGAGATAAAACATTTTGGAAGCTGAGGAACCCCAATAAACCTTCACAGTGGTAGATGACATATGTCAAGCTCCCAGCTAACCCCCAGGTGAAACCCCAAGGGTGCATCTGGGATGGGTCGGCCTACATGGGTAATGCTACTTATTCCTGAGCTGCCTAAAATGCTGAATTTGCCTTGAAATTAGCTCCCAAATGTGTAACTTGAGTTCACCTTTGGGGTCCAATTCCCCCAGGGTCTGCATGCCCCGGCCCGGTCTGGCTTGTTCACTTGTGATGGGACCTGTCCCCTTTCCCAAGCAGAAACTCTCTGCAGTTCCACAGGAAAGGCAATGGAGAGGCAAAAATAGGGGAAAACAACTTCACCCTCAGCAACCCCTCCTTGCAAGTCCTCCCCACTCCCAGCTCCACTTCCAGAAGCTTTTCAGGCTTGTGTAAGTCTATAAAGCGCTGTGACCTCCTTTTTTCTACCTTGGTGGCACCGTGCACTTTATTCTCTTCCTTCAAAACTCATCGTAACTATGCGGGGGATGTTTTTGAAGCAGCAATTTCTCCCCAGGAAGCAGAGAGCTGCTGTCTGGCCATAGCAGACACAGAAAATATATACAAACACATGGAAAGGCACAATTTTGAGCCATGAATTCAACCCAAGTGCGAGGAACTAACGTTTTTATGAAGGAACCGTTGTGCAATTGAAAGTCCCAGATGTAAACAACAGCAGTAGGCAGTGCTGGGGAAAAGTTACAAAACCCAAGATGTGGTTGTTGAAGCCTTTGAATGATCCATCAAAAGATGCAATATAAAAATGTTCTTAACATTCAAAACTGGGGGAGCTGGGAAAGGCTGCACAGCATAGAAAGTTGGTCACAGGGGACTTGGAGGAGTTGTGTGAGCCGGGCAGGAAGGCAGACAAGTGGGGAGACTGTTTCATGACGGCGATGCCGCTGCTCTTGCCGAACATAATTAACACCATGAATACGTAGGTCGAAAAACGGTGACACGCAGGGAAATTGCCTGCTGCGTGGACAGGCGAGATGCTTGATGAAGTGTAGGTGTGAATGCAGATTTAGCATGCTGGTGGATGGAAAGGGAGCAGGAAAACTCGCGGGCATGTCTGGGCATCGGGAGCTGCTAGGGCTCACTGCAGGGTCTGTTCTGCCCCTAGACTGGGGTTTGTTCACCAGAGAGTCAGCAACTGACATGGTTCCTTCTGCTCCCAGGGCCAAATCCTGGCTTTGCTGTGGTCCAGGAGTTTATTTCTATTGAATTCAATGGACAAGAGCCATAGCATGACCAGCAGTAATTATTGTCTGCGGTGAACATAAACAGGGTTTGAGCCATAGCATGACCAGCAATAATTATTAATGTCTGCGGTGAACATAAACAGGGTTGCAGAGTCTTAGGTGTCCACCACTGCAAGTATTTGTGCTGGGCACCTTGGAGGCATACCCCAGCTCTGGCTCTGTTCCCAGGAGCGCTTCCTTACCAGTGCTGGTGTGGGGAGAAGGAAGAATTTGAATTGACTACTTGGAGAGGAAGATCCAATGTAAAGTTGGCAGTATTGCCAATACCTGTGGTCATTTTTCACCTCTGAGCTCTGCTGCACAGTGTTAATTTAATTCCTGTGATATCCTAGGGGCAGTGGATAGCACCAGCAAGCCTACGGGCAAACTGGTGAGTGATGCCTTTGAGGAATGGGTTACTGTTGGAGGAAGAAAAGCAAGTTGAGAGTTTTGAACCGTATCCTACTGGATACCATTGAGGACCATTCAGAAAAACACAGTTGTGGGGTGGGTCTTGGTTGTGTTCCATCCCACGCAGGTGTCTTCCCACCCCACCGTGTGCCCAATGCACCTGCGATGGGGAGAAATGGCATGTCCTGCTAGAGGTACCCATTCGAGGGTGAACCAAATCAAATCAGAGTGTTTTCCCTGGATATCCACCATCGCATCCTCATGGATTTTACTCACTCACCTCCTTCCAGACTCTGCTTCCAGTCTGCTCTGCTGTGAGCTGTGGTGGCACAGCCCATCAGCCCTTTAGGGATGGGTGTGGAGGGTTTTTTAGGTAGGACAACGCACAGAGGAGCCTTGAATTTACTCAGTTTGCACTGGAGGTTGACTGGGGTGGGATATCTCCGACAGCATTTGAGCAATATGAAGCATGAAGGGGCCTGGCACTGTGATTAGTGCTCCAAGCTGCGTCTACGATATGAATCCTAAGAAATTATGATGATGATAGTAATAAACCCAGCAGCAATGACAGCAGTGCACGGTGGAGGACACATCTCCTGGGGGGATGTGGAAAGGCAACAGACAGCTGGAGGAAACGGGGATGTACAAACACTGTCTTGGGAGGGCTGGTTGGAAAGCACCTTTCCTACACTGTTTCCCAGCTGATGAGCACAGAAGGATTTAACAATATTAACTCATTAAGGCTGACAATGTCCTGGGGGTGTAAAAGCAACAGGGCATCCTTTCATTTACATCTCCACAGCTGTTTTTCTGAGAGTTGCAGGTGATGGAAACAGGGAGAGGTGTTTCCGAGCCGCTGCTTTTCCTCCTCCCTGGTTTTCTCTTTTGCCAGGCAGACGGCGGCCGCTGCAGAAGTTTTCTGTTGGTGCTGCGTATTGTATGGCTGTAGCTTTTTTGTGCATGGGAGATAAAACGCCCACTGCCTAGCAACTCATTAGCTCTCCTTTGGCAGCATTAGTGGTTAACAGCATAATTAGTTTCAGTGGTAAAAAGAGATTTTTTAGACCCAGGAGAGAGATTGTTAATCTTCTGGCATTTCAGACAACAGCAAAAAGTAGCAAATTGCTTGTTAGAAACAACAGCAGAAATACTGCTTGCTGTTAAGCAACCTATAACTAAACCACTGACCTGAGGTGACTTTGTTTTGTTTGTGAGTTGTGTTAAAGAATAGTAATTTTAATGTCCTGAAATGTGTTGTAATGTCAATAAGCAGGCAGCAAAACTGAGAAACTGGGAAAACTGAGAAAATGTCCACCAGGATCCCGGTGTTCGTTAGCGCTTCTGGGTAGTTTGTTACTCTGTGAATATCTGTGAAATACTCTGCTCAGGCTCAGCATTTGAGTCATCTTCCCGCTGTGGGGAGGAGGCAGGTTTAATAAGAGGATAAGAACATGCCACTGTCATTTGCTAGCTGTGTGCCCACCAGCATTTAGCAGGCTGGGAGTTAATCAGGGCATGACATCGCAGGGACTGTGGAATAACAGTGTAATGGTGTGCAGCTGTCATCTTCAAGCCTTCCTCTAGCGTCTTGGTTATGGTCATCCCGGCCTTAGAGCTGGTAAATCAGAGCTCAGGGTAGGCAGCTTTTGCTTGACAAGGAAACCTCTTTGACCCACTTCTGGGTCAGAGTAGTCAAAGGTTGCAGCAAAGACAGGTGAAGGAACACCTGAAGGCCAACTCCACCTTGGGGAACAGGCTGCCCAGAGAAGCTGTGGATGCCCCATCCCTGGAAGTGTCCAAGGCCAGGCTGGATGAGGCTTGGAGCAACCTGGTCTAGTGCAAGGTGTCCCTGCCCATGGCAGGGGGGTCAGAACTGGATGATCTTTAAGGTCCCTTCCAACCCAAACCATTCCGTGATTCTATGATACTATGATTGTTAGAGACCACCTGGAATGTGTCCAAAGCATGGTGTTTGACAATGACCCGGGTGACAGTGACCCATGGTGTTTGACAATGACCCGGAGCCCACCCCTCCTGGCCCCAGTTGGCAGCTGAAGCCAAGGACTGAACGCTCCAGGCAAAGTGCTTTCTGGAGTGATGCTGCAGACTTTGCTAGATTCATGGTGTGTTGGTAATCTCGTGAGGAGCACTGGCTGCCTCACATTTCCAGTCTGAAGGTCACATAAAGTTCAGACAAGCTTTGGGAAAATATTTGAACTTCAGGATGTTTGTATGAACCCAACCTCCGACCTCCCGAGCCTCACATCTTACTAATTCATAAGTGCTGAGGGACCAGCCCATCTACATACGTGTGTGTGCGCATTGTGGAAAGATGACTGAATTGTTACAAGAACATAAATGAGATGGGATGAGAGTGTTTTCCTCTGGACTGTTGTGTTCCAGCACTTGGCAGAAGGAGAAGAAACACCTTGGATCTAGATAATGCCTCCAGAAACACATCTGTCCCTGAACAAAACGAGGTCTGTTACTGCTGGGAGACAAATAACTCAACCCCTTTGAGGAAATGGTTCTTACACCCTATTTATTGTCTTGTGTCTGAGTACCCCTCTGTCCCTCCAGAGCAATTTAGGCACCATGTGAAACAGTAAGCACATTATTCTTGAAACCATATGGAAGACTGGCTCATTGTTTGAAGAGGGAAGGTGGATTTTATCGTCGTGGCAGTGAGCTGGGGATGCAAGCGCCAGAATGCAACGGCAGCCTCGGTGTACAGCGTGAGCTTGGAGGGGTGCTTCTGGCCTTTGAGAGGCTGTGACTTTCCTCTGACTCTTCTTCTCTGTTTTCTTTTTCTTTACTTAAAGCTTATATCTGTTGTGTGTTGTGTGCATTTATATATGTGGATGTAAATGCCAAAGGATTGCTAGAAACAGGGAAAGGGAAGAAAAAGGGACTGGGGTTTGGTTTGCTGCAGGATCCTTGCAGGGCAAAGAAGGGGATGCCCAGCAGCACGCAATGTCAGTGCCCAGGGCCAGGAGAGTCGAGGGCTGGGGACCACCAACCCATCCGGCAGCAGCCCCTGCTCAGCCTGGCATGCTGCTTCCTAGCTGATTTTGGGGTCCTTGGCCACCATGGCTAATAAGCTCTGCAGGAAAACTGTGCTGCATCTGGCCTTGCAATCTGATCATTGAGCTTGGTCAAGCATCGCTAGCAGGCAGCCAAATGTGCTCATCCCCCCCAGAAAGGGGGTACAGTGACAAGAGGAGGAGAGGTACTTAAATATGGGAAGTTAAAAACCTTCCGATGGGCCCTGTTTCCTGCTTTTCCACTCAAAAAGCAGCGTGCGGGGAAGGGCGCAACAGTGTTTCCCGACAGCTCACTTCTGGTAGCTATAGAAACTTAAAACACAGCCACAGTAACAAAAATACCTCTCTTTGCTGGAGCTTCCTTCCCTTGCAGGTTGTGGCTTTTCCCCGACATGAGCCTCCCCAACCCTGCCAGAGCCTCAGCCTGGGGTGGGAAATTTTTTTGCCGGTTGGAAGTGAGCGGTGTAATTTTATTAGCTGGAAACGGAAAGGTGCAGGGGCAAAGCAGGGAATATCGAGGACCAACAGGCATTGACTCAGGGGAGAGGTCTGATCCTAAACATTGCATTTGTGATAGCAACGATATCAGTATGGCTAGGAGTTTGCTACCAAATAGATGGATATATAGAAGCACAAAGGCTGCCAGGAGGGCAGGGATGCTGGAGAGCGGCGGATGCCAGGAGCAGCTTGTTGGCAGAGACCCGGTGGCACCCTCCTGCCTGCAGGTCTGTGAGCCTGGTCTCTGGCTCAGATCTGCATGGCTTCGTGCTGTGCCATGGGCATCCGGATGGCTTTCAGGCTTTGTCGCACACCAAGGGGCTTGGCAACCTGCGGGGACAAGGTGGGGTTCCCTCCATCACGCCTGATGGGCTGAGATATCTGCTGGGATGATTAGCAAGGACACAGGTGGAGGAGAAGGGTTTTTTTTTTGGCTGTTCTCTGGCTTTTTAGGAAATCTGTGCTCGTTGCAGGAAGGATGAGTAGCAGAGCCTCCTGAGACATCCACCCCAATTCACATTTCCACTCTCAGGTGTGCCCTACAGCTCAGCATCCCAGTTTTGTCCCAGAGTAGGGACAACGTGGGGCAGAGAGACACCTAGAAAGTGCCAAGTGAACAACTTATTTTGTTGTTTGACACCTCTCCCCCAAATAAATAGATAAGCAAAGCCTACTAGGCCTGTGATTTGTGAGCCACCTGCGTGTCAGCAGATTACTCTGCCCTTGATCTCACCCACTGCTACGTGCCGAGCCACGGTGGCCCTTTCGCAGCCCCCTTGTTGGGAGTTGCATCTGGCAGCTTGGGCTGGGTCTGCAGCAGCAGGCACACTGGCAGATAGGGGAATCAGCAGAGCACCCCATTCTATACCCTTGAGTCTTGTTCATAGGGTGAAATTTGGTTAAAAGGGAGCTTACAGCTTTTGGGTTGGTTGCTTGCTTGCTTTGCTAGGGCTAGTGGAAGAAAAATGGATTTTTTTGCCCTTGCAAGGGAATAACAGGTGGCTTCTCTGATAGCATGGACCCCCTGCACGCAGATATTGCTTGAGTGGGCTCCAGAGCAGACCTTGCAAGCCCATCTCTCTGCGGCTGTCGGTTAAGAGGTGATGCCAGTGATGGTGGTCTGTCAGCGGTCGTACATCATGCAGCTTCCCCTGCCAAGTGCTGCTCATGAGGGAAGGGCAATCACCCACATTTGTCGCCCATCCTCCCTGCTGCCTTGCAAAAGGTTCTGCCCTCCTCCCAGACCTTTGGAATGGTGCACTGTCTTTTTAACCTTCAGAGGGATGCAAAGTGTTGTGGGTCCCTGGGGTCGGGGTGAGATCCTGAAGCGTGGTGCTGTCAGAGGGATTTAGGGACACCAGGAGAGGTGATGTGATTGGGTAGGGAGAGAGGGGAGCCCTGTAGATCAGAGTGGGAGATGATCAGGTGTGGCTCGCAGAGGATGAGGTGACAGCGTTGCAGGAGCTGGTGTATGGGAGAGCATCTCCCATAAGCCCATTTCTTAAAAATAGGGCTGTTCCCGCAGCTCCCTGCAGTGTCTGTTCCCATGCATTGCTGCTCGAGTACCAGGAAGTTTTTCCTAATAATTTTCCTAATTGATGTCCTTCTTTGCTTCAAATAAAGCTGGTTTCCTCCTCTCATAGCTGCAGCGGATGCAGAGAACAATAGGTACTATGCCTGCTCTGCCCACACTGTGTGACGGGGACTGTTATCCTGCTTCCTTACTGCTGATGCCCAGATCTCCACTGGGAATGAAGCAAATTCAGAGAACCCACCCAAGGCAAAAAAAGCAACTCCAAAGAAGTGATATGGAAAATAACTTCGCAAAAAATGGTGGAAAGCAGCAACAGAATGAAGAATGATGTCTACAGCTGTTCCAGGACAGGTACAGCAAAATACACATAGGTATCCATAGCACAAGGTTTATAAAATTAATAAAAATGAAAGATTCTCATTACTGGCATTTCTGTGAGCTTCAGGAGTTAAGGAACAGCCAAGGGTGACCAGGACGACAGAGGAAAATCGTGAGCAAGTTTCGTGTGCTGTGTTGCATTGCTGAGAAGGGAAAGTGCTGCTCAGGGAAACCTCAGACCAGGAGCCCTTGGCAGGGCAGAGACGCTCTATGGGGATCCAACCACTGATGTGAAGCTGCTTATTGTGAAATAAGCAGCTGAGTGTATCCAATTATCACTCTGTCTCTGGGTAAAGTAGACAAAACCTGAGCTTTTTTTTTTTTTTAATAGCAGATGGGGAAAAAGTCTGCAGCCCCCAATTCTTTAATCCTTTCTACGTCAGCTGTTGTTTCCAGACCACGTCTGGTTGCTCTTCCCTGGACCGGCTCCAGCTCATCTGTATTATCCTTAAGCTGCAGTGCATGGCACTGAGTCGAAGCATCACGCACAAGGAGCGGTGTCACCTCCCACGGATGGGCCCAGGGGTGGCCCTTGCGCCTGCCCTTTCCCTGCTGAGCAGCATCCCAAGCTGGGTCCCATCACAGCACACCCCCCTGAGCTATTTTCTGGGGGTTATAGATCTCTCCAAAAGCCTGTCCACAAGTTGGATTTGGGTGTTAGTTATCCGTTCAAAACACAGCTTTTCTCTGTTCTTACTGAATTTTGTCTAGCTCACCCAAATAAATGCCATGAATTTAAGATTGTTTCTAATTATCTGCCTTCCAAAAACCTTGTAGTCCTCATAGCTCAGAGTTATCTGCACACTTTATAACATACTCTTTAGTCTATCAGCTGGGTTGCTAGTGCAAATTTTGAATATTTTGGGACTGATTACCCTTTCAGATCCCCTCGCAGCCCGGCAGGGAATGTCTGATAACAACTTGCTGAGCTCAGCTTTTCTGCTCTCTGTTGTGCCCCCCATTCATAACCTCACCTGGATTTGGTTTCCCTTGTTTGTTTGCAAAGTTGTCAGCCAAGATGGTGCCAGGAGCCTCCCCAGGGTGAGGATCTGTCACAGTTACGGCTTCCCTCCGTCAGCAGGGCTGGTTTTCTTGTCAAAGAGTAGAAAAGATTGACAGGAATTTACTCTTGAA
>NW_010273921.1:42318-53870 GCF_000690775.1 Eurypyga helias
TTTAATACTACTAAATGGCTCAACAATTTGTACCAGTAGCTTTCTGGATGCTGAGATCCAGGTCACGGCTGGGATGGTCTGAGACCTGCACAGATGCACCATCTCATCTAGGTCTTGTATCAATCCCAGTTTGGGATTGGTTTGGCACATTTGATTCACCAATTTTTTTTGGTGGGAGAAGGCTGGAGGGGTAAGAGATGTCTGCTCCCCATGCATGGCACTGCAACACCTATAGATTTGTTCTGGCCCTGGGGGCAATCTCCCCGCCGTGGACACAACGCACTGTGAGGATGTCTGGGAGAAGCTCCCTGCTTTTTGACGACGTAGCGGAGCCGTTCAATGCAATGTCAGAGGTTGATTGTGTTTAGGTATCTGGCGCTTGGCAACATTTACGAAGGATGGAGAAAACATAAGGGACCGGCGTATGTTCTCAAATGCTCCATAACGATGTCAGCAGAGGAAGATTTACATAGGAGCCGGAGCATATGGCATGCTTTATCACTGCAATCATCTGCCAGGACATGTGCCATCACCTAATTATACACCCACATTCTGCCTTCTCTGCTTTATGTCTTGCCTTATTTCGTGCAGTGGCATCAGCCACGGGTTTTTTAGTGGTGCTCCATCGGCATGGTGGGACATCCCGGACAAGGACAGCAGGAAGAGGTTTCCCTGCAGGGATCACCTGCTTTCGCTCTCCACTCATGCTGGTTGGTGTCTGAGAGCTTGCTGAGGAGCTAATGCACCTCTTAGCTCCCATGTGGCTAAAATCCAGCTGGACTGACTCCTGGGGCGATAAAAAGCAGAGAATAAGAGCAGTCAGAGAAAATAGATGTCTATTTAACGTGTCGCCTGTTCCAAGGTGACACCCTGTTCCACATCGTTCCTGCACGCTTGTCTAATTTGTTCGTAAAGATTTCCAGTGCTATAGACTCCTTTGCTTCCCCAGCTAATCTATGCCCCTGCTTAATTAACCTTGTCATTAGAAAGATTTCCTCAAGTCTCACCCAAATGTGCTGTGCTTTACTTCACCAATTCTTGTCCTACCTGAAGTGGAGATGAACAACCGCCTCCAAAGGGCTATTTTACCTCTGAGGACTGTTGGGAGGTCTTCCCTCAGTCTTCTTTCCCCATTTTCCTCAGACCATAAATTTACTCGACCTCTAATTGTCTTTGTTTCACCCATTTGGGCTCTGCCCAGTTTGTTTGCATCCTCCTGAGATGGTACCCTCCAGCTCAGACTTCACCAGTGGTGAGCCATCCCAAAGTAAGACTCCATATGCCTCAAATCCAACAGTTTTGTTAACTCATCCCCTTTTAATGACTTTTTCAGGGAAGAAAATATCAATCCCTGTCCTGGCCCTGGTGTATCAATGAAGAGGGGGATAGACACTGTGGTGAGGAAGACGAGGATCTGCCCGTCGTGGTGGTATTTCTGACTGCTTGCAACCACGGCCTTCCAGTTTGGGACAAAGCTTTTCAAAAGTGGAAAAAATAAGTGATCCAAATGATGATCATGATCCAAATGTTTTGCATTTGGGGTTTGATTTCAGTGATATTTTCAGACCTGCTTTGGTTTTGCTGTGTCTCTCTTTGCAAGGATGAAAACATTTTGCGTTGATGAAAATGTTCGCCTTAATTGCATGCTAAAAGCATGTTGATGTTTATATTATGTGAGTATTAATTTTAATCTCCAATATTAATCAGCAGCAATGTAAACAATGTATTGAGCATTATCTTTGTGAGGCTGTATTTGTGTATAATTTAATGCTTACAACAGGTGTTTAATATTTTATATTGTGTGATAATGTTTCTGTTGTTGTTCATCAGGGACAGGAAAAGAAATAAAAGCTTTAAACAGCAGCAAGGGAGTTTAGATTAAACATCAGGAGCGTTTTTCCTTAGGGGAGGGCAGTGAAGCACTCGAGCACTTTGCTGGGGGTGGTGAGGAACTGCTGTGACCCCAATGTCCCCAACCCATGCTGCTGCATCAGGCCACCACCCCAAGTCCCTTTCATCCCTATTTTGCCCATGGGGAAGGGAAACTCCAGAAGTGGCAGCCTGTGGGAACGATTTCTGATAAAACAGCCCTGAAAACTGATGGATTTGATTGCCCTAAAGGACCTATTTTCTTTATTTTGCAGAAAATGATTAAAGGCAAGATCTGGACTGGCTAAAGTTTGCTTTCATTGGGATGTTGGGTTTGTTGAAATAGGTTATAAATGAACTGCCCAGAAAACCATGGGCCAATTTCTCCTGTTCCCTGAGTCTCCGAAAATTTGGCCAGCACTCCTTGGCAGGACTGAAGACCACGTACCCAAAGTTGGATGATGGCATGTGCCTGAAGGTCAAGGCTGAAAACCTGCATCTAAGAAAGTTTGTTTTGCTTGCACATCTGACCTCAGGTCTGCTGTGTGCCTGAGCACCCAACACAGGCACGGCATGGAAGCCGTGGCCCTTTTCACCCCAAATTCGGAGCGCAGAAGATCCTGCTGCCATTCATCTTTTACATCATAACCTGGAACTAGAAAACTTAGTGGAGATGTCCATCCTTCAACACAGAAGGTACTTTGGGTCCTGCAGGAACTCTGTTCTTGCTTTCCAGAGGCCCATTAGGTACCTGTGGCAAGGGAAGAATGGGATGGTGACGGTGTCTGTGGAGCAGGGTGTTGTGGCACAGGCTGTGTGTTGTGAAAACTATGGGTATAAAAGCAGAAAAGGAGCATTTTCCAGCCCCCTTGTCTCTGCAAACGTGCCTAACACCGGTGGTAAACTCGTAGCACGTTTATAGACCTCAGGGAAGGACACGACTCCAACGACACCTAAATTACAGAGACACCCAAATTACTTGGGAAGAAGCAATGCCCGTTCCTCAGCTGTTTGAGCACTAGTGGAAGATATTCCCACTGCTTCCTTACCTGCTGTGTCTCTCCTTGTGAGATGGCAGAAGATCACACCATGCTGAGGAAACCTGGGCGGTGTTTCTGCTGTGTCCTCTAACGCTCGGAGCTATGGCAGGACGATTTCCTTGGACCTGGCTCTCAACTCCCAGCCCTGAAAGAAAGGTAATCCACCTTATTTTCCTCAAAAATTATTTTGAGATCTCATGGTTAGAGCTATATAAGAGCTAAACAGCATCACCATTTGTCACAACCACACTTTTGACATTTTTTGACTTTTAAACTAGAAAGGGTTTTTTTTATTACTATTTTCCAGGAAGCCATTTAGTTAAATTATATTTTAATAGTGTTTCGACAGACTTTAGTACAGGAAATAAAGTAGTCACAAGTTATGCGCCTAAACGCTGATTTGCATTATATTTCCCCACAAAAAATATATATTCATTGTTGCTATGAAACCAGAAGTTTTGCTTAGATCAGATCATTTTGTTCTCATGTCATGGATAAAGGAACTGAACGAACAATGCACAGCTAATGGTTTTCACTTTAAATCTACTTAAAGAAACCTTTCACCTCCTACACGTTCCAAACAAATAAGGCCTTTTTAAGATGGTTTTGATAAGTTTAGTGCTCCTGGAAGTGCCTTCTGCAGCACAGGTGGGAGAGGCAGCGAGAGGGGTAGTGGGGCTGCACTTTGGCCTGGCAGTTTGAGTTTTGCCATGATTTATGCCTTGATTAAGTTGAGGGATGGTTTTTTTGCTTATGCACCACTTTTCCCCTTCAATAATGTGGGGGCTGTAAGGGTTCTTCTGCTCCTCAGTCCTGTGGGAGACCAGCATGGCACTAGGATGTTGATGGTGAGAGGTTGATGATGAAAAGTTGATAATGAGAATATAATTTTTGGTTGCCTAGTTTTTTCTGGTTGTTTTTTTGAAGAAAGTTGTGATTGTGAAAGATTCACTTGTCTCCTGGAGCTGGGTCTTTAAGGAAAAAAAAAAAAAGAGGTGAAATGCTGGGATAAAATTGCCTTTGATTGATGATGTGTCTGGCCTTGGGCAAGGCAGGCAGGACCTTTGTTTCTTTTGGCTGCTTGTATATATGTGTGGTGGGCATATATCTATACCCATATCTATACCTATAGCTGTACCTATACATATATTAAAATATGTATTTATACATGCTGTATATGTAAATGTTTATGCAAACTGCATAGCTTTAACAAAAATTCTTGAATATATGAATATATATTTATGTGTGCCTGTGTATATATACATTTATGTGTGTGTCTGTATATATACATATATGCATACTTTAAAAAAATATATATACACACGCATAAACATACTCCTGAAAAAGTACTCAGAGAGAAAGTTTCTCTTGCTCCTATCCTCATTTAACTCCAACTGTGGATGATGGATTGCATTTATATGGTTTCCCCTAATCGCTTTTATTTAATACAAATATATCTCTGTGAGAATTCCTGGGAAGGACTGTGGGCAGAAAGCTAATTTAGCCTCAGTACTGATTCGTATTCCTTCCTCGCTGCAGACATAACAGTAACGGGCTTGTAAAAGCCGGTGCTTGGAGAAAACCCCCACCTGTTTCAGGGAGCAGCTCTGGGGTGTCTCGTGAACCCCCGTCTTTCCCCTGTTATCAGCAGGAGGGTGGCTGTAAGAATAGTGCCAGTGTAACAGCCCATGAATGGGAAACGAGATGCAGCAGCCAAAACGGGAATGAAAGTCTCTTTTTAGCTGCTGAGCAGAAGATAGGAGTTAAAATATGCAAGTCCATGATAGAGCCAGAAAAATGTGCGCTTTGTTAAAATTAACTAGCGAGGGCTGTTCTCCATCCTTCCTCCTCAGCCGCCGCAGTAAACACCACAGCTCCTCTCCAAACAGGAGCTTATTTTTGGGTTCACCTTTTGCAAGCTTTGACACTTCCATCCTGATTCTTGTGTGGGAGGTGCTGCTAACTGCAAAGATCTCCCCAGATATCTGGCCTGGTGTGTATATACTTATATATATACACATATACATATATACACGCATTCATATATATTAATATATATATGTATGCACATGCACATACGTGTGTGTATATATATATGTATTTACAATCCTCTAGCTGCTCAGTTTGCAAACAAAACTTTCACAGTGAACTAAAAACAAAGTGAAGAAAAATCGAAGGTGGGTAAACCTCAAGTTGTCTGGAGCAAAGTGATGCTGTCTGCAAAATCAAAATGTTCCTAGGGTGCCTTTTGCTGGTACAGACCTAAGTCATGTCATGAATTACCTGCTTCACTAATGCAGCGCTCGTGGCAAATTTACTCTGTCGGTTTAGACTGGGTTTGCAGGGAGCCTGAGAGAACAGCCCCAAATATTAACCACTGTTGCATTCAAGAGTAGCATCATTAACTCCGACTCAGCTCATTAAAGCAGGGATGAAAGGAGAGGGCAGCTCAGAGTGAGGGGAATTAGCCCAGCAGGGAGCAGGGCGAGGAGTGGAGATGGAGGGAGATGTAATATCCAACATGTGGGAGTCCCAGAGCTGATTGGTATGAGACATTTACAGGTAGCCCTTAACATTTTGGGAAAGGTTTTTTCTACTCAGGCAATAGGATTTTCCAAGTGTGAGATACCTGTGAGTAATTCAGGATAAGCCCCACACCACATGTAAGCCACAAATCCAAATGGGTTTCTTTCAGGCTCTTTGCAAACCCTGGCATTAAACTTCCAGTAGTTATACTGGTTAAACTGGTGGTCTTGTATAGCTATGGGTAAGGTGTCACCTTTCCCTTTTGCATCCTCAAAGGCGAACTCTGGTAAGGAGGTGTCTTTGGCTTTTGGCACAGGAAAGGAGCAAAACTCATGTCTTTCCCCTTGAAAACAGTGCTAATTCCTGGCTGCTTTGGATGGGAGCAGGAGGGGGATTAAAAGATGCGCAAAATGTAGCTGTTGTGATCAAAGTGAACTTTGGTGTTTGTCACACTGAGGTGTGATACATAGCGTGGCTGTTTATACCTCCACTAGGTTAAATTAGCATCGTTATCCCTTTATGAATGAATAGATATTGCCATGCTGCCTCTTAAAAAAAAGCAATTACCGTATCTATTGGGCAGTACATTAAATGACACCATTTAATTACAGCCTAATTTATCTCTGAATGAAAAATATTGAAAATTGCTGTTCAGTATATTATTCTGTTCAATTACTGCGAATCTCTGTCCCTTTGCTGCCACAGATGAGCCCAGTTGGCAAGCCGGCCGCACGCACCAGCAAGCGCTTGGTTTTTTCTCTCCCGTGCCTGGTGAATCAGCTCCAAATTCAACCCCAGCAGCCTGATTCCTGTCTTTGATGGCCCTTCCGACCTTTAGTGGAGGTGCGATGTTTTCCAGCCATCCCCAAATAACAGGGGCTGAGTTCATCAACGCTGTTGCTGAGCCCTCCTGAGAAGTTGCATTTCTGTGGGTGCCAGAGCCCTTTGGAAAGCTCATGCCAAATGGGATGCCTCATCCTTGGAAAAACTCCCAACATATTTCCACACACGGAAGGTCAGCACTGCAGGAGGTCAGCTCTGAGGTTATCAGGAGAATCCCAAATCAAGATGATACAGGATCCAGGAAGAGGTTGGATCACCTTTAAGGGATGTGGGATGATATCCCAGCCCTACTGAGGTCAAAGAGGAGTTGATGACCACATCCCTAGGTTTAGGGATTCTCCTGAGGCCTCTGGAGAGGTCTCCAGGGTTATCTTGTGGGGAAGTCAAGCTGAAACCCAACAGTGAACCATCCTTTTAGTCATTCTAGCAGAGTTGCATCCTGTCCCAAAAGTTTACATTTCACAAAATTCCTTGTGTTTTCAGCCACAGAAGCTCAACAAATGAAATAATCATGGGAAAGTTTTCCAATCTGGCATAAATTTGGGCAGAAAGAGCTGTTGCTGCTAGCCAGAGAGAGATAATTTTGCTGTCCACACTGCTAACCAGTCACAAGAAATTTGCCTGTTTTGTGTGTGACTAACGGACCAGTAAAATAGGGGTTTTAAATAAATAAATAAAATAGTTATCCCTCTGCCTGGGCTCTGGGTGTAGGTTGAGTTATGTCATGTCCACTTTAGCCATGCCATCTTAGAAGCCAGTGGCAGGAGGGTGCATGAGACACCGGGGCTGTATACGGGCCACGGCGTGGCAAAATTACTGGGGAGTTTCAGAAAGAGCTTTCTTAATTTGAAACGAGAGAGAGAGAAGATTCAATCATTAAATTGAATTTATAATGCTGTATCTAGCAAGGTCTGCTGTCTGAAAAGACAGACATGGATGTGGTTGTGTGCCACCGTCGGACGATGCTGCCTATCCCAAGGCAGATATTCCCTGTTGCCCCTTGGGCTCGTGGCATGCCCTTGACTCTCGCCCTGGCTTGCTTTGGCCCAGAGGAGGAAAGTGCCTGCGAAGCACTTTTTCATCGGCTTGAAGAGCTGGCAGCGGCGCTAAGTGCCCTAATGACGCGATGTTTGCGACTGCCGTCCTGTTTGCACAGAGCTGTGGGAAGCGGGAGAGAGGATTTCGTGGCGTTGGGAATACAAAGGACAAACACTGTTGAAAGAATAACACTTTTGTGCAGCAAACCAGAAGATACACATCTGCCCACTGGAAGCTTTAAATATCTGATGGCCCTTAAACATACAGTCACAGTCTCGCAAAGTGCAGCATGAGAGGGAGGTTATTTCTATTATTATTATTTTCTGTGATATTGGCATCTTCTGAGAAGCTGGGAATTGGGCGCGAGGTTTGGAGAGGGCTGGGAAACAGAGGCAGGCAGCATTCCCGCTGCTTTTGCCCAGAGCTACAAACCTCCCTGTGTTAAAGATGGGGTTTTTTCCCAACACAGGTACCATCACTGCTTCATCCCAGGGCTGTGAAAGATTCACGTGTCACGAAGGGGAGGAAACCCACCCCCTTTCGAGCGCTTTGCTGAGCACGCTTGCCTTAAATATATGTTTAAGGTTAGGCATTTTCCAGCCTGGACCTGGCCCTAACAGACTCATCAGCACCTGGCAAAGGGCTTTTCTCACCAGGATCCTAACCCTAACCCTAATGGTGCTTTGCAGAAGGGGAATGAGATGTTGATCTGCTTTCAGCAAAGGGTGAAGAAAAGAAGAAAAAGGGAAGGGAAGAGAGAAAGGAATAGAAATTTTCTTTTTTAAATAGAGAAATAGAGAAAGAGAAGAGAGAAAAAGAGAAGAAAGAAAAAGAAAGAAAAAGGGAGGCAAGAGAGACTGATGGTAGACTTTACCCTTTTGGATGCTGCTGCTTTCATGGTTGGTTGGCAGATATGAAAGATGTTGGTGATGGGAAGATCAGACCTAAGGTTTTAGAGCTCATTTACCCTTGCAAATTGACTGGGAGTGTGGTCAGGTGTGAATTTGGAGCCCAGAAGATACTCAGTTCACACACAGAACTACTCCGAACCAGCCTGGAAATACTGGTTTCTGAATCCAAAATCCTTCTCCAGCTGTGGAAATGTTGTAGAGCCCATGTGGGCTGAGCTCTAGTACCAGCAGCTCTGTGACCACCTGAACTACTCACCAACCAGGTTCCTTGGTAAAGAAAAATCAGTTTTCTTTCTAATTTAAGCAACATTGTCCCTTTTTCTTCACCCACACAGTTTCTTTTTCAGCATGTCTGGGAAAATGGAACAGAAAAATATAGACACAGGAGAAACCTGACAGTATTCAGCTTAGTAGGGAATCTGGGGCAGTATTTTGCTCTTAGATCTGTAGTGAAATGCTCATCTTTATTAGAGAGGTTGACAACTCTGTTTATTCCTCTGTGTGATAAATGCACTGTAGTAAGAGGCTGTTCCAAATGGTAATAGCTGGCATGTGGAAGTATGCACATATATAAGCAAACCATCAGTACCCCCAACAGAAACCGTCAGCAGGCTGGTCCAAAATTCTTCACTTTTAATGGTGTGTGAAATGTCACGTGAAATGCATTCAGTCAGTAAAAAAAATCACAGGGAACGCTATTTTCAAGCGAACTCTTTAATTAATATTTTCTTTAGTTTAAAAGTTTAACTTGGTTGTGGAACAGCAAAAAAAGCTGACACAACCATGCCATTCCTACCGAGATAAGAGTATTGGAAAACTGGGGTGGGGGTGGAAGAGATAATTAAGGTTGTAAAATGCTAATTGGCTTCTGGGGTTGCAAAACCATTTGTTTGGGTTTGGGGTTTGGTTTTTGTGGGTGTTTTTTGGTTTTTTTTTTGGCTGCAAAGACGTTTACCATGAAGACACACAAATGCACTCAACCTAGGGAAGATCAGGCCGCATGCTGAGGTTGTGCTTGCAGAGAAGCTGGGGTGACATGAGCTCCTGGCACCCCCACGGCTCAGACACGAAGCTGTCACAGCTGTAACGTATCGCTCAAACCAGGTTAAATCTCCTGTTCTTCGTTACCCTGTGATTTATAGGCAAGTGCTGGTGTTTGCCTGCTTGTTTGGCATTTTGGTGGTGATGTTCACGTTTGCACCCTGGATGGGAGGTGAGTGGGGCTGGGAAGTTATGGTGTGTGTCCTCCTCCTTCTCTCTTTCCATGACTTTTGCCTTCTGGCTGCAAATGTCATAAAACACAAACCCTGTGAGTTTTACAAAGCCTTTACCTTAAATACTCTTGGTAAATCTGTTCAGCTTTATTTTGCCATGGGTGGTTTTTCAGCTGTATTTGCTGCTTTTGCATTTTTTTCTGGAGTCTCTGCTCCGAATCTTCTTAGACCCATGGTCAGGGTTTGCTCTAGGGGCTACAGCTGCCCTCACCCTCCTGCCTTCGTACTCAATCCCTGCTCCAGTCCTTCCATGAAGTCACAGAAAGGTGCTGTATGTATTGCCTATATAATATACATTGTCTGCTGTATACGGTCTAGCTGCTATATACGGTCTATGTAGCTCTATGTTAGTGTCCCAAATGCGTTTACATAGTTACCTGAACTAGCAGTTTTTGCCTGGAATCCCCCAGGTTTGGTTTATTTCACAGAAGCCGTTGCCCAAGCGCGTCTTTAGGGGACACGCCAACCTCCGGCCCGCAGAAGGGCGTGTTGTTTTTTTTCCGAGGTAAACAGTCGAATATCCGCGCTGGCTCCCGCTCAGAACGCATTAGCGTATGGATTACATGTAATGCACCCCATTATGCAAGGCAGCCCGGATTACAGCCTGATAAACGCCGTGTAAGCGCGAAGCTTTGCAGAGCCGAAGCCGTCTTTAGCAGCCCTTGAGCGATAGTTACCGACGCGAGGCTGCTTGCACACAGAGGTGTTTAAAGGCTCAGGAATCGTGGATTTCAGCGTTCCATTTCAAATAACACGTGGAGCTGAGCCTCCGGTACAGGGTGTCCGTAACCCAAGGAGAGGCGTTTGCAGTGTTTCAGCTCCTGGGGGGGGGGGATGGATGGCGGGTGGGGTATATCCCTACTGCAGGGTGTGATGCCTTTTTGCAGCATCCTCATGTCCTCGGCGACCTCCTCCCTCTGCTCAAGCACTGTTGGCCTGATCCACAATTACACAGCTGGGGCGAGGTCTGCCGTAAGGTTATGTTGTCCTCATGACCTTTTTTTTTTTTTCTCTTCTTTTTCCCCAATCCAACCACACTATCTGCTTTTCCCCCACGAGCTATATTAGCACTGTCCTTTGCCTTTTCGGAGTATCACGGTAATTGGGTCGGAATAGAGGTTTTCATTACTGAAAGCAATAGCTCGCAACTGGAGTGCCACCAATTATTTCTCTGCTGAATGCAGAATTATTTAATTCAAGGCTGGATTTTGAAGCCAGTGGTATGGGGGGAACAGGATGCCCCACAAGCCCATCTGTAGGGACATGGGGCTGCTGATGATTATCTGGGAGAGGGGCATGGGAAGGGCATCACCTGCTTTTCAGGTCGTTTTGGGGGGCTGAGGTGGCGTTGGATCTGATAAAAAGTGACGCACTACAAGAAGCAGCCAATGTCAGGATTTCCTGAGGCTGAGAGTTAGCCTGTTTGAAGGAATTGTGTATTTCTGTTGTGGAAAATGAGAGAACCCAAAATTGCAATAGTCACTGATAACAAGAGAGCTGGTGGGGATATTAATCTTCCTGCTTTCAAGGTTAAGCTTAATTAACCTCTTACTGTGAGATGCCAGAATAAAGCCTCCCAGGAGGGATGGAGTGCCCAAGGGTTGTCGGTTTCATCCCTTAGAGAAATGGGGATTTTTTCCAGCTTTTCCTAGACGATTGAGTAGTGTACCTGCCCAGTCAGCCCAGCAGCTCTCGGAATCCCTACCTTTCCCTTCCTGAGCTGGGATGCAAATTTTGAGGTGACATAATGCTGATGAATAGAGGAAAAGCAAAATTTCCTAGCCAGGGGGATTTGGGGTTACCATAACCTCTCTGGGTTTGCAGAGCCAAGTAGAAGATGCAGAGCAGATGCAGTAAAATATAAAAAATACAAAATATATAAAAATTCATAGAGCCGTTTAGGTTGGAAAAAACCTTTAAGACCATCAAGTCCAACTGTTAACCCAGCACTGCCAATCCCAGCACTGACCCATGTCCCTGAGCACCACATCCACACGGCTCTGAAACCCCTCCCGAAAAGGAGCTCAGGCATAAGGGGCCTGCAAGGGAGA
>NW_010273921.1:54060-73337 GCF_000690775.1 Eurypyga helias
TCCTCACAGGAATTGTGCTCCAGCCCCTTCCCCAGCTCCGTGCTCGGTCCAAGGGAAATGCGTCTCTAAGCTGTTGCAGGGTACTAGGAGCTGTGCTACAGGGATGGAAACCTCCGGGCTGTGCGGCGCCTGCAGTGCAAGACCTTTTCTGATCCCCGACCTCCGCGCAGCTAATGCGGGAGATTAAGGGAGTGAGGACAGATACTCCGCTCCTGCAGAAACACCCGATTTGGCTGCTGTGCCACACGTTGGGTTTTGTCCTCCCGGAGAGCTGCTACCGAAGGCGGGGAGAGAGGGAAAGCAGCAAGAAATCATCTCTGATTAATCAAATAAGAGTGCACACGTCCGCAGGGATCAGATCAGCCCCGCACCGGAACGTAAGTGCCGCCGTGCAGGATTAAGCCCCTGTCCGTCTCCTTCGGCATCTTGCACTGATACTGGCCACAGCCAGATGTTTCTGGGGAAGGTGTAAGAAAGTCTGGGAGCAGTCAGACACCCTCCCACAATGTTTTCTCTCCTCTGCCTCTCTGCCCTATTTCTCTTACGTGCCAAGGGGACTGCAGTGGCCGCTTTGCTCTGAGCTGCGGGACAGGCTCTGGGTGCTGCAGAGTTTCTTTCTTTCTTTTTTCTATTTTTTTTTTTTTTTTTTGTTGCCATTCATCACCGCTGCAACCGGCAGAAAATGCTGCGTTTGTGTCTGTTGGCTGCAATGTGACCTACAACACCTTGCCAAAATACACGGGGGACATGGCGGGGATGGTGGGCTCCGAGCCCTGGGCTGTGCCGCTCGCTCCTGGGAACGCTGCAGTGTCCCAACTTCTTGTCCACCAACATGGACACAGCCTTAGAAAGTCCACCCAGCCCAGGGAAGGGAGCAAGACAGTGACTGGAAACACTTGGCAGCATTTTTTTTTTTTTCATTTGAAGCTTTCCCTGTCCTCCGGCAGCTCCTACTCGGTGGGTTAAATTGCTTTGCCTCCTTCTCCCAGCTCTAAGCTCGCTGGATGCAGAGCCACAGTCCCAGAGGACATGGGACGTGGATTTTTCCAAGCTGTTCCCTCCAGCAGAGGGAAATGATGGGTGAAACCCAGGAGTGGTTGGCTGGGGACAGATACTGCGTCTGCAATATGTATCCCTGCCTCGGTGCATGACTTCAACACCTTCCTAGCCTTAGGGCAGGACCTTGTCTTCATCTGCCCCTGCTCTTGCTTTGCGTCGCTCCTTGACACCTGGATCCTGTCACCCTTTGCAGGACGAAGGGCTGGTGCCCATCCCACTGCTGCAGACATGTCTCTGGTTGGGTCTCCACAAGTGCAGCCGTGCTGCAGAGATGTTGATTTGGGGTTTTTTTGCACTACAAATAAGATCCATCTTTTCTTAGATCTGCAAGGCTAATTGAGCAGCGGGATTGATTACCATGGCCATGGAAGTTTTCTTATCTCTTTAAATCCATACATGATTCTCACCGGGGTAGGCAGGCAATCCCTGTGAAGTCCTTGAGGTGTGTTCTGCTGCAGAGCAGAGATGCCCGTGGGGTCCCTTCCCCTGAGAAACACCAAATCCAGGCAGTGATGCCCCATTGTCTGCTGCCTTTTCAAAGGGGAACTGTGATTTTTGTCTCAAGTGGCTCCATGTTGCTCCAAACAGCAGAACTTTTCTCCAGCAATGGTGGTGGAGACCACAGAGGCAGCTTTTTTTTTTTTTTTGTTGCTGGGATGAGGGTGATGCAGGTACCTCTTGGCTCACCAGCGTTGTGCATCCTTGGTTCACTGTTACCCACCGATCTGAAACATACGGGACTTGCCAATCCTAAACATGCTGAAAGCAATGAGATACACTTGGTGGTAGCAAACTTGTCACAGCAAAAGGTACCAGGTACCTAATATTTTAAAGGGCTATATGTATTTTAACCTATGCATTTAATATTTCTAAAGATCTGTGTTAAACTGTGTAAACTTTCTGAGCTCCAGAAGGAAAGACGATGGGATCACCATCCCCTGATGCATTCAAACAGCTCTGATGTTTAAACTCTGCCTTTTGCTGCGATCCCTCGCTGGCATGCGTGTGTGCAGTCACACAGAGTGTTACAGGCACCAAGCATTACAGTTTCAGGCCAGGCTTTGGGAGACTCTTGGGCCATTAGCAATTGTGTCTTTTTTTTTTTTTTTTTTTCCACCAGGATATTATCAGCAGGCTAAGTGGATGCTTTCTATTTCTATTTTTTTTTTTCTTAATGTATCCTTTGTGGGCAGAACCACGTAGTGAGCAATCTGTGCATTCTAAACAAGATAATGCGATGATACAGTGGACCCCCTGCTCAGCTGGAGATTGGTAGATAATATATGGTATTCCGGTGAGATAATAACCCAAAATGGAGTGAGTATTTCTCCCTGCAGCGTTTATTTGAAATACTTAAGGTAGTCCTTTGTGGACAGCGAAGTCAGAGGTGGTATCATCTGACTGGAGAACAGAAAATACTTGAAAAGAGGGGAGAAAAAAAGAGCTAGTCATCGAGATGATTTTATTTTCTTGAGCTTGCAAGGCTGGGAGGCTGCGGGATGAAAGGGGATGGAGAGAATAATCGGAATTATAAAGTGTGGGCAGCAAGCTCGCTGCTGGGCGAGTTAATGAGCTATATGAAAATTAAATCCATGGCCCAAGAACCCTGTATGAGGATGCTCTCCCTTATGTTTTTTCTTCCTGGCTGTCAGCAAGTACTAGCAAACAGGAGGCACAGTGGCATAGGTTTCATCATTGATGATGCCAGGCCCACCTGCTGACACACAATTTCTTTCTTCAAAAGGGAGAAGACTTCTTAGGTGTGCTGGTTTTGGTTGGGATAGAGTTAATTCTCTTCACAGTAGCTAGCATGAGGCTGTGTTTTGAATATGTGCTGAGAAGAATGTTGACAACACACTAACGTTTTTAGTTGTTGCCAAGCAATGTTTACACTAAGCTAAAAATATTTTCAGTTTCTCATCCTGCCCCTGTCCTCCCAGCTTCTTCTCTACATGAGGGGACACAGTCAGGACAGCTGACCCAAACTGACTAAAGAGATACTTCATGCCATAAGACATCATGCTCAGTATATAAGTTGGGGGGAGTTGGCTAGGGGAAGTGTGGATCTTGGGTGCTCCCTGGTCTCCCAGGCTCTGCCTGCTTGGGGACTGACTGGGCATCAGCTGGTGGGTAGCAAGCAGTTGAATAATTTGTTTTTTCTATTGTTCTCCTTTTCATTACATATTATTAGTAGTAGTATTTTTATCACATATTATCAGTATAATTATTTTATTTCATTTATTTTCAATTATTAAACTGTTCTTATCTGAACCCACGAGTTTTCTTACCTTTGCCCCAATTCTCTCCCCCATCACACTGGGGAAGGGGGAGGTGAGTGAGCGGCTGTGTGGTGCTTAGTTGCTGATCGGGGTTAAACCATGACACTAGGCAAGGAAAATACAGTGGCTGCAGTCTGCCTGCCTTCCCTAAGGCATCAGCTGTGTGCTGAGAGATTACAGCAGGAGTTTAAGGGTCAGTGTTATTGCTGTGGGCTGGGGAAAGAAAGGGGATGGGTTAGAGGTGAAACAAAATAGGGTAAAATAGCATATTGCAAAGGGTGAGCTTGTGGATTTGGGAGATGAAGCAGCTTTTTGGCTAAACTGAGGGGTCATAAGTGCAAATCACAAGGAGGAGAAAGACCTTGGTGCATTCGCTATGCGCAACCTATACGTGATGCTGCTGGGGAAAAGGAAAATGTGACCCTAAAGTGTAATAAGCAAAATAGAGATGAGGAAATATTTAAGTGCCTGGCAAAAGGCTGGAGAAGTCTCTTTGGGCATGTGCTACAGAGTTCTGGTCTTTGCCCCAAAAAGCCTGAGTTTAAATTGCAGCAGGTGCAGCAAAGGGTCACTGGGAAGGGCAGGGGAAAAGGGGCCTATTTTAGGCAAGGAGATGAAAAATATCCTCTGTGTTTGGCCATGGAGGTTGGGATAGGACGTGATGCCTGTCTATAAATACAGCGGGAATGTAAACACCAGGGAGGGAAGCAAACTGATTTAACTTGAAGGGCGATGTCAGCAGAAAAACAAATCGCTCTGAAATGGGCAGGAATAAATCTAAGAGGAGATCAGCGCACAGTTATAGGATCCTGGGACAAGTGGGGCTAATAGGATTGGTGGGGGTGAAAGACCTCAAAACTAATTTTGAGGCAGAGCTTGTTAAATTGATCAAAGACCTGACAGAGCCATTTCTGCCGGCAGCAAACTTGGGGCTAAGCTGGGAAATCCCTTTGGGTGCGTATTACTGTGAGCTCCCTGACTTGCATCCACAGTGTCCCGGTGACCCTGAGCTTATGATAATATTAGCAGTGACTATTAATAATATCACATGATTTTTAAAGGTTTTTTTCCATGCCTATCCCATGTTATTTGCAAAAAAAAATTTGGAATATCTGAAAACTAGGCTGGATGGGTATCAGGATCAGTGTGGGACCTTCCCATCAAGGTCCCTGCTGTAGGTACAAAAGAGGGGCGGCAATGCAAAGGCCCCGTAAATGAGCTCACGTGGGTCCTGTGCCAACGAGCAGAGTGACAACAGAAATGCTCTTATTAGTCCCCACGTGCTCAGCAGAGTTAATGATCGCATGGACAGGTTGGGTGCGTGCTGTGTCCAAGCATGCTCCTTTCAACGGGGCTGGGGAGCTGAGCCATGTCCCAGCGATGTTGGGAGGTCCCAGGGCTGTTTTTAGGAGCGTGCAGAGGGTGATAGAACCAGAACAGCTTCAACTAGTGAAGCAGGCATGGACTGGAGGGTTTGGCGAGGCACAGATATTGCAAAAGTGGGGCAAGCAGAGCTGCTGGCTGCGTGGTGCCGTGTCCCAGGGATGGGGAAGCAGTGGGAGCTTGGAGGGACTGGGATGAAGGATGCTCATGGTGAGGGATGCCCAGCTCCAAGAAGAATGGGTGGGGGAGTGTGGGCACTGCAAAACTGCTCTGAGCTGCTGTGTACTGCTCCTGTACCGGAACCACGATACCGCGTTAGTGCTTTATAAAACGGCAACTCAGACATGGGCAAAACTGACTTATTTTCTCTCAGTTAGTCTGAATATATCCTGCAAGCTGAGAGCTTCCAGACAGAGGAATCATGAAGTCCTCTTGGTGTTTCTAAGGATAGGCCCTCACAAGGAGGTGTGTGGGCTGCCAGCCACACTTGGGATTTTGGGAAGGGTCATGTGAGGGAAGCAGGAGAGGCTTCCATGGGGGAAAAGGGTGTTTGTTCTGCAGCAGGAACAGACCTAAGAATGATTTCCCTATTTTTTTTTTTTCCCCCAGGCATTTCAGTTTTGTTAATTGGACGAAGCTTGCAGATCTGTTAATTCATTGGACTGGAATACGCGTAACCTCGTGACCAGGGTGTTTGGATAAAGCATTTGGAAGGCTGTGCTCTTTGGACACAAAGGGGTTTGCTGAAGCTTATGTGGGGTCACCGTGACCTTATTACGATTTAAGGGAAATGCTGTTTTCGTAAATGGGCTGGGCTTCAGATAGCGCAAGAAGGTACCTGGAATGTGCCGTCAGATGTAGGATATGGTGCTAAATGGGCATGTAAATTAGATGGCTCTCATTATAAAAGGGCAAGTTTGATGAACAGTTCCTGAGAGCTTTCCCCAGAATGACGCCTTTGACTGCTGCTGCTCATCTTATTACAGCAGGAGGAGGAGGCCGGGCGGGAGGGGTAATGAACTGCTGATAACGCTGCGCATTAGAAGAGCAGCGCTTTGATGCCAGCAATAAAGAGCGATCATTTTGCCTCTGCGGTAGAAAATCTGTGCATCATCACAGAGTTTAGCCCGGCTGCTTGGGACAACAGCAGAAACCACCGCCAGGCTCTGGGATGCTGAGGTTTGTTTGAAAATCAAGGTCAACGTGGAGTTGGTGGAGGTTTTTGGCAGGTCTTGTGCCTAGTGTCCTGCTGGGACTGGCATGGGCTAGTGCCTCTGGGTGTACTTATGGTCAAACCCAAGGTCCTCCCATCACCTTCCAAAAGTCTCCCTAAGACCTCGGTGCTCAGATGGGGAACAACTCAAGAGTCATCTCCCTGCACTTGACTAAGTCCTAAGGGTGAAGCAGCTGGTTTTTTTCCTGCTTAAAATAATCTTGACTATTAAACCTCAAGCCCTAGATGTTCTCAGTCTGATATCACTTCAGAGGCATAAGATGATTCCCCTTGAGCTTCCTACTGGCTGGAACAACCGTGTTTCAGCTCAGCCTGTGCACGTGTGCTCCAGCCCAGCTGAGCACAAAAGCTCTGGGGATGTAGGCAAAATCCCATTTATCTTCTCTGAACACCAACGGTTGGACGATCAGAGGTGTCCATCACATTTAGAAGCGGGTTAGAGCAATTCTCACATGCAGGGGATAGATTTTGCTGACTAAGATGGTATTTTGCTACCAGTCCTGAAACTGAAGTTGAAAATCCTGCTTTTCATTAGCCGCACTCCTGGCTTCAGTGGCCAACTCCTTCGGTGTATCAGAAATACACTAACAGACACGAGGAGAGCCTTCGGGGCTTACAGAGTGAACCTGTCCTTAGGCAATCTCTGCTGGATCCCCCAGATGAGGCTGCAAAGGGATTCCTGAACTCCTCTGCTCCCCTGGAAGAGGCATTAGGCTCTGAGACATGTCCCCAGCCAAACCTCCTCAGGTGATGCCGATGTTCATCGTTCTCCTGGATAAGTTTTCTTTGGGACAGATGCCCTGAGTATATCCAACCCAAAACATTTTCCTTTGGACTCATATTCTTCTGGACCAGAAATGAAGTTGTGGATGCCCCATCCCTGGAAGTGTTCAAGGCCAGGCTGGATGAGGCTTGGAGCAACCTGGTCTAGTGGAAGGTGTCCCTGCCTATGTCAGGGTGGGTGGAACTAGATGATTTTAAGGTCCCTTCCAACCCAAACCATGGTTGATTCTATGATATGAAAAGCTATCCCATACACTCTCCATGCTGCTTTTCTTCATCTCTCCTGCATCCTTGATCTTCAGATGTGAGTTTGCCAGGGCTAAGGACTATCCCTCACAGTGTGTCTATGCAGGTTTAGGCAATGAGGTCCCAGTGTTGGTTACACCGGCAGGAATCGAACTTCCCTGAAGCTGGAGACTATGTGAATAAGCCCTTAAATTGTAGCAGATCCTAGGCTGCTTTTCTGACTCTGACTACAGCAGTTAGCAGCCCTGTCATTGTCACTGTAATTGTAGGGGACTTGGAAACCCTGAGCCCTGTCAGAAACGTAACTTAATCTTCTCTGAGATGTTGCTTTTGGGGGCTGAGCATGGGGATTTGCTCTACTCATGGTGGCAGGGCACCAACCCTGAGCCCAGCACTGGCCGGGGAGGGTCAGGGGGCTGCTGCACCCTCCTGTCACATAACCAAGAGCCCAGGTAAGGGCAGCATGTAAGCTTGTTACAGGGGCTTATTTGCCAGATGGACGAGCCACTCCCAGGTAGATCTTATTTTTCATTAATTTGCCATTAGCTTGTGTGCCTGGCTCACCTCCCTGGGTCTTGTTCCTTCCCCTGTCTGGCAGAGAGATTGTGTTTCCAGCTCAGTCTGTTCTTGGCATCACATTGCTATTGCTCCTCATCTCCCCAGACAAAAACAAGCAGCAAGGAAGTTTGGACCACCTGGCCATGGTCTTGCTAGTCTGTCCGGGGTTTGAGACAGGTCCCAAATGTGGCACTGGGTCATAGTCCTAAGGCTGAAGGGAAAGGCACTGATCCCAGTGCTGCAGCATGACTCTGCTGTCCCCTCCCTGGGCGTGGGCATGAGCAGCCCCTGGTGATGTGCTGTGTGGTGAGAGGGACCCTGCATGGCCAGGGACACAGGGACAAACACCTCCTCGCTTACACCGCAGTTGAAATCAGGAGGTGACAAGTAGAGAGCATAAAACCATCATTAAAAAGAAATTAACCACGTTGCCCAGAGAGGTGGTCGATGCCCCATCCCTGGAAACATTCAATGCCAGGTTGGATGAGGCTTTGAGCAACCTGATCCAGTGGAAGATGTCCCTGCTCACTGCAGGGGTGATGGACTGGATGACCTGTAAAAGTCCCTTCTAACCCAAAACGTGTTGTGATTCTATGATTTGACTGCAAGAGAGGGCAAAAGATTCTATCGTTTTTCCAGGTGTGCTCTCCTATCATTACAAAAAACCCTGGGAGCTCAGGGCCCCTGGAAGGGTGTTTGCGAGACCTGTGGTGCGTGGACAGGTGGGTGACGTGAACCACCCCGACCTGCAGCGCAGGGGAGAGCGATTCGGGGCCGGGAACCTGCTGGGTTCCTCTCTAGGATCTACCAAACTCCTCTGAAAAATGAAAGCCTGGCAAAATCCCTCCTCCTGTGTCATTCTTTCTTAAATGTTTTCTGTCAGTACATTTTGTTCTCCATTTTCCTCGGTACGTACTGAAGTGGGAGATTTTATAATGATTCACAGTGTTCTGCTGAGCAGCTTCAAGCAGCAACCGGGGAGTCTGTTAAATAGGCATCCAGCCCGGAATATTTTGTACACTATCTAAATGCAGCGCTGTAATTAAAAGACATGCTTGAAATAAATGACAGAGGGCTTGGGGTTTTTTCCTCCTGTGTGTGGTTGGTTTGGTTTTTTTTTTTTTTTAATCCCCAAGGGAAATGGGAAGGGAGGGTTGAAGTTGCACTAAAGTATCAAAAGGCACAACAAGCATATTTGAACAAATAGTATCCAACAACGTGGGCCAATGCAATTACTTTCAAATGCTAGATGTTCAGTTATCACCCAGGGAACTTTCTGTCTGATTAAAAATAATTATTGCTGGCGTTAAATCTGTTTAGAATTACTCGGCGCAATTCATCTCCTATTGCACGCTGCTAACATATGCCTGGTTTGTTGAGTGGAAAAATGTCTCTTTCGTTCAGATAAATAATGCTTTGTAAATATTTAGAGATGAATGTTCTGGATCAGTGAGCGGCTATTTTTTTCTGACGATAAATATGTGCAAATGAGCTTGGTTTTGGCGGCGGCTCGGTTTGAGGCAGGCGCTATATGGGGCCAGATTAGTCCCTATGTAACTGGGCAGGGGCCGTGCCAGGATGACTTACCACGGGGATGGCAGAAGGGTCGTTTCTGCTGTTGAGCAAGTGGGGTGAAAGCAACTCTTCTAAGATTTTAAGTCTATTAAGAGCAGTATCTGCAGTGCCTTCCAGCCAGCTGCGGTTGCAGGTACCTGGATGTTTGGCAAATGCTATGAATTTCCATTCTTCCTACTGCTGAGGTCCCAGGAGGACCCATGGGGTGTGGAGAGCGGGATCCTGCATCATGTCTGGATCTGACCCTGCTCCACAATGCCTGGAAGAAGGGTCTGCTTGAGGAGGGGGACACACAAACCTCTCGGCATGCCCCAAATTCCCACCAGCTGCTGTCACAGGCTCATGGGGCTGGATGGGACTGTGGGTATTGCTCCTGAAACCGTGTGACGGCAAGGGAGCTGATGCTTTGCATCTTTCCCCTTTTGCACATCAAAAGCGCTGTGAAGAAACTGCTCAGCTCGGTGCCAAAGAACACATTTGCTGAACACATATAACCACCAGTACAGCTGCTCTGGCTGGGTCTTGGTGATTCACAGAAAGGGAATACAGCGAGGGCTGTCAGAGGGTGCACACTGTGTTTAAAGAAATACGGCTTTCCATGTAGTGCTTTGTCTAGAAGCTTTAAATGGGGTGAAATCTCTCCCACCGCGAAGACAATGGGCTTTGGGAGTTTAACCGGACACATCCCTCCACTCCCGAGATGCCTCCTAGGGAGCGGGATCTAGGGTAGCACATCCTTTGGGATATGCAAAGGAGAGGGGATGCGAGTTCCAAGCTTGCTGGTCATCTTCACCGAGGTCCTGCCACCTCTTCATCTCCTCCTTCTCCTTCTTCCAGGCAAATTAGAGCAGGAGGAGATTTCAATCCTGCCTGACTCTCTCAGCAAACACTCTCTGGATGTGTATTTGCTTTGCATTTGATTAAAACACGACGGCAAACAACAGGCATTAATGAATTCATTCGTTTATGATGACAATACGTTTTCGAGTCCTCCAATTGATTTGCCGAGCAAGCTGATAAAAAGAGCAAACCTTGCATTATTTACCACCCCGAGCCCAAATGTAATGTCTGAATCAACAGAGCTTGTTTGCTTTTAAAAATTCAAAGGAGGACAGCCATAATCTCCTTTTCAGGAGGCTGGCAGGACCCTGCAGGAGGGGTTTCACCCACCTCCCAAAAAGATACTACAGCTTGCAGTCGTGAAGAACCCGGTGTTACTCCTATTTCCTCGAGCGTCAAGGTCTGCGCTGATGCACGTGGGGCAGACACAGGGTCACGCTGAAAAAACACTAAACCAGAGCAAAAAGGCTTTTGACAGTCAGCTGAGTCATCAACTCTGCGTGGTTAATTAGACATAGTTCCTAATTAAAGTCATTATTTACCTTGGAAAGCAGGGAGACTGGGCTGCTCCAGCCCTTGTTGGGTGCAGGGCTTGGATTTGTCCTGTTTCCTGGGCATGCTGAGAAGGAGGATGGGTGGGAAATGAAGGCACGTGGCTCTCCGGGTGCCTGGAGGCAGAGTAAAAAAATAAATTTAGAAATAAGGGACCTTGGGAATGTCGGTATCACCTCTAGCGCTCCAGGGTTTCCTCCACACTGTCCCATGTGCAGTGGCAGGCATGAGATGGGGGATGATGAGTGGTGGGAGCCCGTCTGACCATAGGCTGGGTTGAAATCACCCCTGTGCAGGTTAAAAAAAAAAACCCAACAATTTATCCTCCTTTTTTTTTTTTTTAAAAAAAAAAGAAATTCTTTTTTCTCTCTGGAATATTGGAGACCACAGGCTGTGCCTCTGCGCTCATGCCAGGAGCAAACAGAGCAAAGCCATCCTCTGCTTTCCTCTCTAAAACGCAAGAGCACGCTCAAGTCTTGACCAAAGAGACCGTTACAAAAGCAACTCAAAGTCCTGATTTAAACCAGCTCGTTTAAATATTTTTGTGCTCTCTATGGTTAGATTCCAGACTTTTTATTCCCTGATTACTTTAGCCTAGGAAAAAAAAAAAAAGGCAGTATGTCTGAGGGTGAAAAGAAAGGCCCAATTCACTAGTGAGGGCACGGTGCTGCAGAACACAGCGTGCTACAGTTTCCCCAGGAATGCTTTCGGGTCTCAAAATGCCCCGTAGTAAATAAAAACAACCCAGGATTGCCAAGGAGCAGGGGATAAATTTTGCCCGACCTAATGAGCTACAGGGTGCTGTTCGGGTGATACTCGCTAGCAGCAATTAATCACTCAGTTGTGGTTGTCGATGAACAGTCCTTTCAAATTGTATTTTTTCAGGATCCTGAAGGGACTTTGGGTTTCCTGGACATGCCCTTCCCCATATGCCCATGGCAAGGAGTCGGTGGGGGAAAGGAGGTGTTTCCCATTTTGTTTCTCCCTCTCTCCCACTTATTGGGTGGGTGGGTGGGTGGCATCTGGGTCTGTCTCCATGGATGCTGCAGCTTCCCCTACAAATTATTTATGGTCATTACTGGCTTCCCACTGCAGCCAGCTCCTGGAATCTTCAGGGCATCTGGTGCCACTGAGATGCTCAGGCAGAAAAACCTCCCAGTGCACTCACCTTGATGTCCAGACCTTCCTGCAGCCAGGAAAGTGCTTGCAGGAACCTCTTCAAAAGCCATGAACTCTGATGTCCAGAGGCTGGGGACATCTCCCCCGTACCCTACTTCTGACGAGCACTCGTGTTCTTCACCCCTTTTATTGGTGACACAGGGCTTGGCTGAAAGCCCATCATGGCCACAAACATCTCTCCAGGGCCATGGACCAGGCACAGGATCAATGTTTTTATTCAGATGATGATTTTTAGGAGTGTTTAGGAGGAAGGAGGCAGCTGACGGTGGTGTGCGCTCTTTCCAAACAAAGATAAACAAGGGTGCCCCAAATAACTCCGTTCTTGCTGGCAAGGGGTATTTTTAACTAGCAACACGACACAAAAATAACACAAACGACTAGAGAAAAAAAAAGGAACGTCTGCTTTGCTGGGAGAGGGGTTTGTTGTGTTTCATGGGGAAAGCAAGAAGCATCTTTTCTGCAGCCCTCTCCCAGCACTCTCATAGCCGTGCCATTCCCAGGAAGTGACACCCATGTCGTTTGCACGAACGTGGTGGATGTTTTTAAACAGCTGCTATAAAGTAATCAAGGTTGAAAGGTCAGGCTTGGGTAAAAGCAGCTCCCAGGAGCTTGCTCTTACACGGTGGCCAAGTACTAAACCAAGAAAGAAGTGCTAAATTTGATGGGTCCATTTGTCCAGACGTACCTTGGACATCTGGATGCTCTGACTAACGCTGTCAGAAGGCACAAAATACAGCTCTGACTCAGTGCCATGCCAAGAAATGACCTTTTTGCAACACGCCTGCCTGCAGCCTGCCTTCCCCATCGTGCAGAAGAGCTGAGGCTCCCCTGGATCACGCTGGGAGCAGGGCTGAGCCTTCCCATGGAGAGGGCTCTGGCATGTCCTTTAGGGTGACTGGGGGTTTCTAGCTATGATAAGAGCCTTCTTGGCTTTGGGGTAATTTATGTACATGCCTGTCAGCTGGCTTTTTCCCTTAGTAAAGAGCAGGAAATGAGCTGGGATACGAATGGGATGTGCAGCGTGTGGGGGAAGTTTGGAAAGAGGCTTAGACCCCTAGGCTACACGAGGTATTTGGAGGCTGCCAGAGATGTTATAAATTCAGGTGGAAAAGCAGATGTATCCCCATGCAGGTACACGCACACACGCATATGGGAAATTAAGCCTCTCTCATGCTTGTCAGAGCTTCATTTGGGGAGAGGAGTCAGGAAAAAAAGCAGTTATGGAGGAAAATCGCAGGCAGACCCGTGTCGGGGGAAAATCAGGGCTCTGTTCTTAGCAGCCCTGATCCGTGTTGCCGTGATGTGAGTCAGCTGCTTCCCTCCGCCTTCCCCTCCAGGATGAGTAATTCAGCCGTGATAACCTTTAACAAGTCCCAGAGACTGTCACAGTTTCATATTTAAATGCAGCCTTGTGTTTTATTAGCAGAGCCCAGGATGGAGACTGTGTAGGAAACGTGGAGGTGTCTGCTGGGGGGGGATTGAAGGAGACCCCCAAGAAATGCATTCGGTTCCTATAGCATCATTTGCATTCAGTGAGGGGGCAGCCCCGTAACTCAGCCTTGCTGAAATTGCAGCAACTTCCAGTAAATCTTATTTGTGTTATAATGCTTAAAAGCTCCAGCAGCTCTGAGAGCCCTTGCCGCAGCATTGCAGCACCTGGAGTGAGCCTTTGCCGAGCTGATCCTTGTGGTGCTGGGGCCGTGTCTGGAAGGGGATTTTTGGCTGCAGCCTGTCCCTGCAGCAACCCAGCAGCAATTCCATCAGAGAGCGGGAACCAAAGTGCACGTGTCTAACTCCTAACTGGCCCCTCGTTTTGCTTAGGCTATGGGTTCTTTTCAGGACAGGCTGCTTTCATAGAATTATTTAGGCTGGAAAATGCCCTTAATATTGTCAAGTCCAGTTGTAAATCTGACACCATCAAGTCCACGCACTAAATCAAGTCCCTAAGTGCCACGTTTCTGCCTCCTTTTATTTGTACAGGGGCTTGGAGAGGTGAGTCCTGACCGGTGAGTGGGACATTTGGTGCTTCTGGGGTGCAAATAACAATCCCAAGCACAGTGAGCTGAGTTCAGTGGGTTCTGAGATTTACCTGAGGCTGGTCCTGCACCGCGGGCGAGGGTAGCGAAACTCGGACCAAGCCCTCTCCCTTTTGACTCACACGTAAAGCATCTATACTGCATAACTGATGCACCGGAATTGCACTCAGGTCGGTGAATCAGAGGCAAGCAATTTATGTCAAGATTTCCCCCCCTCCCCTTGCAAATTATAAGGTACTATATTGTCATTATAGGATTATGATTATGTCTAATAAGCAAGAATTTTGGGTGCTGGCAGCTCTTTAAACTTCACTGCAGTGATTTCTTCGCCTGTCCGGAGGCAAAGGCAGGCAGCAAAGTCATCCCGACAGAGAGGGCTGTGTGGCCACCTGAAAGGAGATGGTTTTTGGAGGTCGGGATGAAAGGAGCCATTGTGCCTGCACGTCTGCTGCCCGGCATGGGAAGGGCTTGGCGGTCAGCGGGGCTTATCATGTGTCGGCTCTGAGCACAGTTGCTGCCCTTTGATTGGGGAACTGAAGGGTTGGTTTGATCCTCTGGGGTAATGCTCAGTCCTGTGTTGGCCATCAGGTAGACCAGGGAGGCTTCGGGCTTTGAAGTCTTGGGATTTTGCAGAAGGGTGTGATCATTCAAGGCAGTACAAGGCTTTCATTGTGGCCCTCTCTCTAGAAACATAGATGTAAGAAGATCTAGAAAGAGATGGTTTGATATCAGGAAGGAATTCTTCCCGGGGAGGGTGGGGAGCAATGGGACAGGTTGCCCAGAGAAGCTGTGGATGCCCCATCCCTGGCAGTGTCCAAGGCCAGGCTGGATGAGGCTTGGAGCAACCTGGTCTAGTGGAAGGTGTCCCTGCCCATGGCAGGGGGGTTGGAACTAGATGATCTTTAAGGTCCCTTCCAACCCAAACCATTCTGTAATTTTATGTTGCTTGGCCAGATGCTGGGTAATTCCTCCTGGGTTCCAGGTTGCCCAGAGCTTCTTACCTAACTCAGATCCTCCACTACATGCAAAACAGCCTTGCATGGGTTATTTAAATGTAAGGTTCATCTTTCGTGGGAACTGAGCAGTTTCAAAATATGAAAGCTCAAAATCCCAATGTCAATTAAAAAAAAAAAAAAAGAGGGAGTGCTTTCTGTAATCTGCTCATTGTTTCAGTGTCAGTCTCAAGATTTTGAGGGCCTTGGTCTATACCTGAACAACTGCCTTTGGTAAGACTAGATTTGAAGGACTGTTTTCTGTATATTAAATCTCTGGTGTGTGTCTTTTGTATGAAAATTAAAGCCACCTTCTCCCTTAGATCTGCTGATAATGGTGTTGTTTTAATTTGGGCTTGTTAATAGATTGTGTAATTTAAGGACAAACCTCTGTGTTTGAAGCATTCCCAATCACTTCAAGTCACTCATCAGTGCTAAGGACTGTCCTCTGCGGAAGGAGGCAGCTGGAAAAAACAGGAGCCTCCAGAGCTGAACTGCAGTTGGATGTCACCATCTGAAAAAGGATGCTACGTATGCTCGAGTGGCCCGGAAACCAGGGGTTTGTGAATGGTTGCGGTGATGCAGCATGTCTTTGGGAAAGTCTGTCTCCTTGCCTGAACAGCCCTCAAAACCCTAGGTTTTGGGGTAAAGAGTTAGGACAAAAGGGATCAAGTCAGCCATGCCCAGTTTGGCAGCTGACGTTCCAGCTAGGAGTTCTTCTCTGGAGATTTTTTTTCTCCTGGTCTTTTCCTTCCACTGCATCCCTGATGGTCTGCTGGGATCCTTAGAAGGAGGAAAAAGAGAGGAGGAGGGCTGTGACACAGTGCTCTTCTGGGGATTTGAGAGCACCCATGCCTACTCCCCAAGCTGCCTACTTCATCCTTCTCCTCCACAGCAGGATTTCACTCTCCATGCTTCTGTTGGTCTCTCCCTTCCCCCATGGCTCTTACCTCACTCTTGAAAGAGAGGTCCTGCGTCTCCTACGGCTTTAATTCATCCACCTCTCTTGCAAAGCGCAAGAGCAACATTAAGCACTTGCACACATTTCTGCTAATTTACGGTCCAGCTTGGGAACTCCACGGCTTTTGGATGTTGCCAAGTGGTTTTACAAGCAAAATAAATATCAGCCCTCCGGGATCTGGGTTGATATCTATATTTTAGGGGTTTTTCCCAAGGGGAAAATCTGGAATCTACCCTTTAATCCTTTGCTGATATGTGTTCCTTTTGAAAAATGTTGCTCAGCTGAGTCACGGGCAGGAGAAATACATCTAGTTGCGGAGTTGGTTCCCACCGCTTGGGATTTATGTCACAGGCAGCGTCATTCCATCAGGACGTAGCTGCCGTGAGCACCTCGCCAGAGATAGGAAGTTGCATTTATCCTGTTGTGTGCATGCGGAACAGGTATCTTCCACGATAAATCCAGTGCCAGTGCCTCACTGGAGGATTTCGTTTCTGTGGTAGGAGGAATCTCATTAACACGAACTTCAGAGGAATCCAGCACTGCCAGCCAGAAGACAAATGCAGCAGTGCTGTCGTCATTTATCAAATGGAGAATGACCTTTGCTATCCATTAGGATGAAATGAAATGCTTTGGGCTTTAACTTTGTTAAAATGCACATGGCTCTCTTTTTTAGATCTTGGAGTCGGCGCGTTGCTGAGATTAATCAAATTGTGCATTTTGCTAGTGCTTAAACAGTATTGTTATATAATTCAATCTCTGCGTGATACCAAGGCAGCCGGCAGAAGAATTACACTGAGCCTGGCTGCAAAATCATTCTGCTGTGGTCAATGGCTGGGGAGGCAAAAAGGAGGCAAAAGCCAAGTGCCAACCTAATATTTTAAACTCACATCGTTGGGATTCAAGTTACTTTTGGTCAGAATTAAATGTGTGTCTATAAAGCTGTGTGTGTACGCTTGGGAGAGCTCAGCTGAAGGGAATGGGTGCATCTCACTGTCTGCTGCAAATCTCTCCATGGGAAGAAGGTGTATGGACGGGGTTTTTCTCAGTTTTCACTTTGAAAAATGCTGATGTCCTAAGGAAAGGTGGCCATGCTGAAAAGAAGGAGAAGGCAGCATTGATCAGCTGGCGTTGGCCATCAGAGAGGAACCCACAGAGGGAAGTGGGGTAGGCAGGGAGGTGGGTGTCTGGACCACCCAACCTGCATTTATTTCAGTGCAGGTCTGTGCAAATGCTTTATATAAGCCTAAAAAATATACTTTTTTTTTTTCTGCTTAACATATCTGCTTATTAACAAACATAAATTAAATCTAGTTTAGAGCATATGAGGCAACAGGGACTTGTATTAGCATAAAGGCAAGTTTTCTGTCCAGGTAGTGTAGCTCAGCTTGTCGATAAGGCTATAATACTTTTGCATATAGACAAGCCCAGAAGCAAACATATATATACTTGTAGGTTCAATGCAAAAAGCAAAAAAAGCCTGTGACTATGAGTGCTGGAGCCTTGTAAATCAACTGAGCTCCATCAGCTGGTCTGACAATAGCTGGACAAAGAGCGACCGATACCTCAGTGGAAATCAATCTGTTAATGGACAGGTTTCCTTGTCTGTTCCTAGAGTTAATGCAAGTCTCTGCAAGAGAGAGGATCTAAAACGATTAGCTAGAAATACATCCTTGTTTGAGAAGGGTCTTTGGGAAGTGTCTCTTTATCTGGAGTTATGTGAACTTCCAGTCTGCTGGTGACATCGATGCAAATCACCGCTAAAGGTGGACTCAATCCTGCATTTTTGTTATATCAAATGTCATGGATATTGGCATATAGGGTGTGACTTTTATTTCTGGTCCTTGTAATATGAAGGTATGGCTCACTCAATTACAAATCCATATGTAAAAGTAATTCCAAGTGTGGACTGTGAATACTTGGAGGAGCTGCACGGCACCAGATCCGGCATCTCGCTGAGGCCTGGCTCTCCCCAGGGAATGACTCTGCTCTGAGAAACTGAGCTAGGAGGCTCGAACAAGGAACAAGTGACTAAATATTGACTCAGAAAAAACAAAGCTCCCATTTAGATGTAAATGGAAAAGGTGGGGGGGAGCGGAGAAGGAGGAAGGAAACAGAAATACATAAAATAAGAGTCTACAAGCCAAATTATCTCATTGCAGAATCCGTTTTCCAGACTTCCCTGGGTGAGTTATCGGCAACACTCCACATATTTGTGCAGCCCAATAGCTCCGAGGCACAAGTACATTCTCCAGTAGCAAATAATTCCCTTTCCTGATAAGATCTTCAGCAGAACTTGGCTGCAACGTGCAAGTGCAATGGCAAAGATTTTGCTCTGAAGGTTGTGGGGGGGCACCTGGGGTGCTATTTGTCAGGCAGCTCAATTTCAAAGCAACAGGAACGCTTGCACCCAGGAGGGGAGGCTTTCAAAGGCCCCGAGGTTTTCCCATGAGAGATTGGGCACATCGGTGGCGGGGGGACCTTTACGCACCTGCCTTCACCCTCTCTACATTGTCTGCAGAGATGATAACCAAGAGGTGATGGGAGCATTTAGGTTCTTAGTGGGATGATGCCTGGGTACCATTTTCAGGCACAACAAAGATTTGGGTGTGGAGAGGGCTGGGGAAGAGTCACAGGCCAAGAAAATCCATTTTCTTCATCTTGCTTCCTGGCTTTGCTGTGCATGTGGGCTGCTCAGAGGGTCCTCCAGCAATTTCAGCACTTGGACCCGAGATGTGCCAGTTGTTGTTACGGCCAGAGCCAGGTCTGGACACTGGCCTTTCCCATGTCCCACAAAGTCCAGCCTCACCCAGCTCGCTCAGCCAGGCCTGTCCACCCTCTCCACGGCTGACTTCGATTACCTGCGAGCAGGCTGTAGCCTTATTGACTATCAAATCAATGCGCTCCATTGCAGATATGAGCACGGATGGCAGCACCAGGCTCTTTCCGAGTTAGAGCAATGGGAAGATCTGATGGGGAAGCCCAGCAGATTTAACAGGGTATTTTTTTCTTTGCCAGTAGCACAAGATGCCCCTTGGTGTGAAGTGTCAACATTTCAGCATGTGCAAAACGGGGTCTGTCAGACCCCTCTGCCCCAACACTGATTGCTTATGCAGTAGACAGACCCAGAGGACTCTGGCCCTGCCCTGGCACAGCTCCTCGGTGACGGTCCTGTCTTTGAAAGCCAGGTTGTCCATCGGTGCCACCCGTCTGTTTTACGTTGCCTGGGGAGTTGTCACCCCTGGCTCTGAGAATGTGTGGCTACAGCACGTTGGAGCAGATCAGAGCTGGAAAGTGAAGTTCACCTGTCTCTCTGGCCAGCAGAATGAGTGCTCAGGTTGTGCCAAAGTAGGGTAAAACAATGTAATAACTATTCGTTCAAGGATTGGTGTTTTTTTTTTTTCTCTTCTCTTGGTGTCACTAGCAGTAACTGACCAAGACAAAGTGGAGCACTTGGAGAGAAGGGTAACTGCGCTTTCAAGGTCAGTGGTTTTTCTCAGCCCCAGCAAGATAATAAAACATGAAGGAGAAAAGTCAAATCTCTGCTACAAAGCCCTGAGCCCGCGTCGCAAAATCCTGCCACAAGCAGGAATTCCTTGGCTG
>NW_010273921.1:73348-85832 GCF_000690775.1 Eurypyga helias
GCATCAGTCCAAGTGTTTGCACCAAGGCGTCACACCTTGCAGGGACATGCTGGCCCACGTTGGCTTGGCTGCAGATGTGAGGGGTTGCATGCGTCCCACCCTCACCAAGCAGACACCCCACTTTTTTATCTTTTTTTTTTTCCACTTGTTGGGAAAAGGGAGGCAAGTGCAAGAGTCTGTCATCCCGGTACGTGGGACCCAGCTGCTGGTTCACGCTGGAGGTACCAAAACACAAGAAAAATCAGTGCAAAGAGCTCAGCCAAAGGACCCTGCTCCCAGCAAGCGCTGTTTATTCCCGTCTTGAATTTTCCTGCAGATGAAGAGCACGTTATCCTTGGAGACACAACCCAGAGCTGCACTTGCAAATTGAAATCTTGGGCCCCGCACGCTTGCTGGGAAGTGGGGCATGGGCGGTGAACGCTCGCAGCACGCCGTGCTTCACGGGGGCACGTCTGTGGGGGTTTCGCTGCTTGCAAGGGTCTCTTGCTCCACAGCGGGGGGAAAATGTGATTTTCCTGCAGGGTTTGGGGTTTTTTATGTGGAAGGCTTTACAGGCTGATATTTGGAAGCTTTCCCAGTTTTTGCAAATAAAACTGTGAGTCTGTCTGTGGAGCATTGGAAGAGGAATCTCAGGAACGTGGGAGCGTTCTCCCCGGAGCCGCTCTGGAGTTTCTCCCCCTGCTGCCTTGAAATACTCTTAAGGCGGTGGTTGTTGTGCACATCTCCGTGTGCTGGAAACAAAGGAAAAGTGGGACCTAACAGCAGTTTTTTCGAAATAGGCAAAAAAAAAAAATTTTGCAGGATTAGGCCCTGCAGCTGCAGAACAGAAAGAAGGGAATATCAAGCTCATATTCTTCGCAGGGAGCGTAGGGCAGGATTAATCCCAGCGGTGATCCCCGCTTCAGTTCTTGCAGGTTGTAAAAGACCTCAGCACGTCCTCGTGTCCTGTTGATCATGTCACCCTGCGACAGAGGCTGTCCATCGGGGCAGCTAACCAGCTTCTGAACCCTTAGCAGGACTTGGGTAAGCCAAGAGGTATTCAACAAGCTGAGAGAAAAGGCTGTAGCTGTCTCCCAGGATGCATATATTATAAAGAGAGAGGTTCCTTTCTTCTTGTTCCCCATCTACATGAAGGATAGTTGACTAATCATAAAATTGTACAGAACAAAAGCTTAAGGGCATTGTATTCCCTATTTTGTGGGTTAGGGGTTGCAGACAGTTCAGGAATGTAATGAACCCTGAAAAGAAGTTTTATCTTCTTAACCAAAGACTGAAGCTGTGCAGTACCACTGGCAGGATAATCTATTTCCTCCAGGCTGCTGCCTTAAAAATGTCAAGAAGTTAAAGGGATTTGAGTAAAAATAGAAAACCGACATCCTGGATGACGGGGGGAAGGCTTCACGTCCGGCAGGGAGCTGGGGAAGGCAGGAAGGCACCAGGCAAAGCCCAGCACCGGCAGGGAGCCTGGCTTGTATAAGGACCTGCGGGCTGGGATGGGGGTAAAGTGAAGAAACCCTGTGGAAAGTCAAAATTTCAACCCAGCCCTTTTCTTGGGGGTAACATGGGGGTTTTCTGCTTGTTCTTGCTACTTTGGTGTGTATGTGGCACCAAAAGGAGATGGGTGCCAGGGCTCAGGCTGGTTCTTGGAGCTGGTGGGGTGGAGGTGGTGGGTGAAGCACCCTCTGCTTCCCATGGCAGTGCTGGTGTGCATGGCAAACCCCTTGATTTATTGTACACGGGCCGTCTTGGCAAACAGGAGCTCTTGAAACTTCTTTTCAAGTAGCAGTGAATGGACAATGCCAGCAACTCCAGGATGGAGATGTAGGGACATCGAGAGCTGAGCGGTGGCATTTTTCCAGGGCTCGATGCTGAAATACCGTCTCAGTATAATTGAGTGAAGAAGACTCAGTCTGTCCTCTAACAGCAAATTAAACACAACTTTGTGGGTTTGGTGGTTTGCTGCCAAGTGCCAATACAGCTCCATATTAATAGCTTATGACAGGATTATTCTCCCCGTTTTTGGCAGGAAGGAGCTCTTTGGCCTTAATCCTGCTTGTGGCTAAGGGAAGAAACCAGCACATCCCCTGTGTTTACCAATGGAGTAACTCCTCACTCCCAAATATAATTTAAGTCCCAAATTTTCAGAGATGAGCAAAGTAGAACAACCCTGCATCAGTCCGAAGACGCTGCTGGGAAATAAGGAGAGGCAAGGACTCTTCATATACGTCCCAGTCACAGAGCTCAGGCTTCCCCATGAACACGGATTCCCCTGATTGACAGTGAGCACCCATGCTCCCCAAAAAATATAATATAACCTTTTAGGGTGTTAAATCAAGGGCTCTTTAAAAATTTGTTTATACCTGTAACAAGCTCAGCATGTAAATGCCTGAAAGGGTTTAAAAAAGAGGATAAGGCTGGAAGTAGAAAAGCAAAAGGAATTTGAAGTGGTAAGTTTAGGAGGGCAAAGTACTCGGCACACAGCCGAGTGGAAATCAATGTGGGGGGGCACCTGGATGAAGGCTCCCACAGCATTAATCCTTTTTAAAAATCACAGACTTCAGCCAGGGACCTCCGTGGTCATGGAGAATATATTTAAATGAAAATCTCCAAATTACACTCGTTTCCTGGAAATCCAGCATCCCACCTTTCCCTGTCCTTGCAGCAATGAGGACCCAGCCAGAAGAGGCTTCAAGGGCTTGATTTTGGGAAAAGCTGAGTTGTCAGCGCTAGCAACTGAGCTTCACTGAATTGACCTGGCAGCGCCGCTGGAAATCAAAGCAGGGTTTTTCTCCAAGAAGGAATTTTCAATATTTGTCCCTAATTGTCAAAGTTTTGCCTGGGTATGTCAGAATTTGCTGGTTCCTGTGTGGGCAGCAGCGCTGTGCTGGCACTGGAGGCTTCTGGACTGGACAGTGCTGGGGTTGGGGGTGGGGGTTACAACAAAGGTACATGTGTGCAAAGCACGAAAACCTCCAGGAAAAATGAGGACAGCCTTGAATTTTTATAAGGAGGTCAGCACAGCCATCGCTTTGTGCGTCCCACGGACCTGCGGACAATGTCCCTTCTCACTGTTAGACATTTGCAAAGAGGAGGAGGGGAAAAAAATGTCAAACTTTGTCTCCTTTGCCCTGACCGTGCCAGCCATGCCCGGTGGGCACATGGAGGTGCCAGGGTGGAGTTGACACCCCGCAGCACCCAGCTTCTATCACTGCATCTGTCAGCGCTGCACAGAGCTGAGGTAAATTTGAGGAGGTAGAAATATTTACCTTGACTTCACGCTGGAAACTGCAACCAGGAGTCAAAGCATGAAGAAATAACAACAGGGAAAAAAAAGCCACCAAGATGCTTGAGTCTGCTTTAAAGTTCTCACGTGGCATGAAACAGAGACATCTGCACTTTTTCTGTGTTCCCTTATCTTACCAAAACCACAGAGGAACGTTTACCCACATGCTCACAAACATTTCTGAGTTGATCCGGGCAAAGACACGCTGAAATATTTAAATGTAGCACCACACTCCAACAACGACCTTTGCATAATTAGAAACTCTTTCTCTTTCTGATCATGGAAATGGCCCGGTGGCTCCTGCCTTTGTTTTGCTTGCTATAGTCTCCATATGCTCCATTTGCATCCTGACATTATCGATCGGCTGCGTGTCGCAAATGTAAAGATTTATACGCGGCGATGGCGGGGTTGGGGGGTCCCAGGTGGTGGGTTTGCAGGTCACCGAGGTTTTGGCTGCTGCAGATGGGACAAACAGAGGGTTAGCTGTGTAGGGCCTCGCTAATGAGTTGCAAGTTGGGCCAGTTCTTGAATGAGAAGGCTTCCTATGGCTCTGTTCCCATCTGTTTCCAAAACTCAGGCTAACAAAACGTGAAATAACTCCTCGCCCTCACACAGGGCTGTCACAGCCTGTTCTTCCTCGTAAAGATGTCAGTGTGTTCCTACCGTTGGCTTCATCACGTGCCTGGAAAACAGTGGGTTTAACAGCCCGCGGAGAAGAAAATGGTACGTGTCTGTCTTCCTCAGAGCAGGTTTGGGATGTTCATCATATAATCAGCTTGGCAGGGGGCTGTAAATGAGGCCACAGGGCCACCTTACGTTGCCTTCTCCCTCTGGAGAACCGGGTTCGTAAGACCGTATCCTTCTGCTAGTAAGTCAACGAGATTTCGCCACCACTCCTACAGTTCCTTGCTATCCAGATGTGGATTTATAAGGTTGCTTTTGCTTTCCTGGATGCCTCGATTTGACTAAAACATCTGAACCGCAGAGTCCTTCATTCCAGAAGGCAGATGGCGATTTTTATTCACACGTGGTTTCCTGTTCTTTCTATTCCTTCAATAACGTATTTTCTGTTGCTGTATTGGCTGTATGCTATATATATGATCGCTAACCCTTAGCAATGAATTCACGTTGATTTTCTTTCAGCTCAGAGGCTTTTTTCATTCATCTTCTGTCCCTTAATGGCAAGAGCAGGTATATGCGTGCTCCTTTCGTACAAAAAAATGTCTTGCAGTCTTTTCATAGCTGCGTCTAGTGTTTCCATACAAAATCTTCCCTGATTTAACACAACTAGTAAATCTCAGCATCGCCTAACAGTGCCTTTTCCCTATCCAAAAGGCGAGGAGCTCTGAACCTCTTCCAAGTTTTTTTCGCCTCCTTTGTTAAGGAAAGACATTATCCGATGAGGTACAAGGCATCTTCACCTCCTAACGCTTCCAGCACAAGCCAGTAGCAATCAGGGGGCTACCAGAATTGCACTTCTCAGCCATTACCTTATTGCTGTGGAACAGTTTCAGCCATCCATCTGCTAAAGAGCCCATAATAGCGACAACTCAACCAGCGTCTCGGCCGATCCTGACAATAGCGAGCCTTTCGGCTTACATAACTAACGACTTACTAATTACCCCTCCCGAGCAGGCGTAGGAGAAGTGGCTGTCTATAACCATCTATATGGCGAGAACTCCCATGACCGGGAGAAAGGCAGCGCTCGGGGTTCCGGGAGCTGCAGTTCCACGTTGACTTACCAGGATATCGCAGGATGTTGTTCCTTTTGCTGCATCTTCCTGACATCTGCACCCGGCTGCTGGTCAGGTTCTTTTGTGGGGGGTGTTTGTCGGGTTGGGTTTTTTTTTCTCATGCTCGGATTTCAGGGTTTCAGGGGCAGCGACAGCCTTTTTTCTGAGTTTATCTATCACCTGGCTGAAAGCAGCCTGGAAACCTGCCAGGAGCACCTGGCAATGCACTTAGTAAATTATAGTAATGAAAAGAATGTCAAATGCTAGGAGGTAGTTATAAAGCTTTACAGATGTATATACTTTGAAGGCCAAACGCTGCTTTTAACATATTCAGATATGACCTGGCACCTCTTTAGCCTAACAAGATGCAGAGGAGCAAAGTGATTAATTGTTAGGTCTCACTGCTGGTGAAGTCTGAACTCCCAAGCAGTAATTATCCGCAGATCCTATACTCCTTAGCAAAACAGTGGTTTTCTCTTCTAAAATCATATGCACGTAGCAGCGCTGCGAAGGTTGCAAAAGGCAGCGCTGAGGAGTTTTGGGAGACGAGTGACGAGCCCCTGCTCATTGCTTTTGGCCGTGGAGCTGAATCCTGCTTGGGAACAGCACGGGCTGGATCGGGCTGGAGATGTGGAGGATGATTCTGTAACCCGCTGATTATCTGCCGGCTGAATGGGAGCCAAGGGACCGTCTCTCCTTTCTAAGATGTAATAATTTCTAAAATGCATGTCATTCTCTGTCGCGGAAATATGTGGAAATGATGTCTAATTTTAAGTGGTTTTGTAGGCGTTCGCTCTTTGCTTGTGGGTGAAACACTTCGGTGCCTGCAAATTGGGAAAGTTTTGGGTCTGAGGTTCACGGTGCTGACATCGCAGAGCTCCCATCGTCACGGCGCTCCTCGAGCATCCCCTGAAAAGCCGTTTACTTGGTTAATAAAAAATGGTGGTGTGACACCGGCAGCTAGATGAGGCTTTCAGCAGGCGCAGGGATCAGTGCAATTAGCTAACGAGTTCTCGCCACAGGAGCCTTTCACACCCAGGCTGGTGTAGGGTAAACCAGAGCCAGGCTGACACGCACCCAATCCTTGCCAGAGCTTCAGCATGTGAAAAGCAGAGCTCCTCTCCTACCTTATGTCCTGCAGTGATTTGGGTGTTTGCATTATGTTCGATGGTTGATTTATGGGATGGCTGAGTATCTCTTTGTGGATGGGGATCCAGCCATCTGCTCTTGAAATTGATCTCCCGGGGGGTGGGGAGGGAGCATCATTGTCAGGGATGGTTCCCGTAGTAGGATAATGTGGTCCAAGCCCAGGGAACCAGTCTCACCGGCTTTGTCTGCAGGGATGAAGGTCAGAGTAGTCAAATTTCCCCTAAATAAGGTATAAGTAAATTATAGGGAAACTGTCCCCATCCTCTACCTCCCACCACCGTGTTAGTGATACCTTTCAAACAGAGATGAAATTTAAAAGCTAGAAGGGGCAACATCCTGGGAAAAGTCCATTCCCAGATGGCCAACTGGAGTGGGAGAGAGCATCCTGCAAGGAGGAACATGATGATTTTAGAGGGGACTCTGCTCTGGGTTGCAGGTCCTTGGCAAAGGCTGGAGCTGCGGACGGACCTGGATCCTCCTGGGGAGAGGGCAGGAACGGCGATGCTGAGATTTGGGTTGCCAATGCTTCCAGTTTTGAGAGACACATACAGAATGTATTTATTCCTCCTTCGCTGCCACAAATCCTTCAGGAAAGAAGCTTTGAAGGGAGCGCACAGTGTCAGTGCTCCAGGGAAGATGGGTGAGCTGTGGGGCACAGGGCAGAGTGCTGGCTCTGCCCCATAGGAAAAGGGTGATGGACCATCCACCCAGAGTAACCTATGACACTGGAAAAGAGGTACAGAAGCTTCTTAACATGTTTTATTAGTCTTTCAGCTTAGGTTGGTCTCTGAGCTAGTCTTTCAAGAGAGGGACCTATGGTGACTGTAAAACCTCAGGATGTCTTTCTTGAATGATAATAGCTCAATTAGAGCGAGTCATTAGACAGATATGGCTAAGGTCATCTTCTCTTACATACTTTACTTGGACATTTTCTTGTTGGGTCCTTCTATAACTCTTTGCAGTCAGCTTAAAATTTTTGGCTTCTCAGCAAACTTTCCCATTATAAGTCAGCTGCCTGGCCAGGGCCCCACAATACCCCAGAATCCCAGCAATAACCTCTTCCCACTGTGAAAATGAGAACCTATTTCTAGCCTTTGGATTCTCTTGTAGTCAGCTGTTAATCCACGAAGCCCTTTCTTTATCTCATGCTACTTTTATTGCTTTGACAGCTCTTACGGTGGCAAAGCTTTCGTGAAACCCAGGGACGTGATACACATTCAATCACCTTCATGATATTCATGGAGTGCTTCGAAGAATGCGAATACGTTATAAGCTTTGACTTCTTTCTGCAAGAGCCCCCCGTTGCCCTTTCCCTGGTATATCAGGTCTACTAAATGCATCCCTATGTATCCCTATTAACCTCTACTTTATTCTATTTTCTATTAATTTGCCTAGTGCGGGTCAGACCGATTGGACTACAGCTCTTAAACTTGCCTCTTCTAGAAACCAGTGTCAAGTTTGCTATTTCTCAGCTGCTGCAGACAAATACTGTTAATTATTCATATAATTATATTTGAATCTCGTTCCAAGTCCAGGGCTAGTGATATCTCACCCCGGCAATTTGCTCCTCTCTCAGTTTGCCTGTTTATTCCAAAATCTCTGTTGGTGACGTTTGTATTTAAGAAACTCGTTGGACCCATTCCAGATAAAGAAGGTTTTGTTGTGGTGTCTCCAGCTCCAGCTGCAAAAACACGTGGGGGCTCATTTACCTGACCCACCAGAATTTTATTTCACCCAAGACTTCTTTCACACTTCCACTGTTTGTCGGCCCCAGCGAGTCCCTGGTAGACTTTCTGTCTCCGCCCTATTTTCATGTGCATTCTTACGCCTCTGGCAAACTGTTCTGCACTATCTTTTTCACTTGCCTTATTATGGTTTTATATTTGCCAGTGTTTATGTTATATTCTATTTTCCTCATTTAGATGTAGCTTTTTGATGGCCTTATTGTTGTTGTTGTTCCTAACAGCCTTTTTCACTCTTGCTACTTAATTTCTCTGCTTTAAAATAAAAATCCTTTAGGGTCTTTCTTAAGGAGTGTTACATGTTAAGCTGGAGTCCATAACAGATCTTTAAGCTGCTGCCATGATGCTTGAAAGTATTGTTTCCTTTTAGCTCTTCCATTTATTTTTGAATGTATTTCCCCTTTCTAAATTTTTGGTGTTACTGTAAATCAAGACCATTACACGGCATGGTGGAAAATGAAGACAATAGCAGGCCCAAAGCACACAGACAGCTTCACAAATGTAGAAAAATGCAAATCTATTTAACCCCTGTCTATGTTAGGCACTGAACTACAGGACTGGAAGGGTCCCCAAAACATGCTAAGCTCAGTACTGATTATTATTATGAGCAATCACATCATATTTTTTCCTGTAGTATGTTTATCAAACCTAATTTTAAAACATCTACAGCTCTTTCTTCTGCTCTTCCACTTGGTCGCTGCTCAAGAGCCTCGGACACCTACAAGCTGAGGACTTGCCAGGTCTGCACCCACCCTGGTTGATCCTAACCTTGGAGCTGAGTTTTTTTCCTTTCCTGAGGTTTATTCCCCTTCCTGGAGCACCAAAACCAGGCTGCTGCCATGCCAGATATCAACTTTCCCAGCCCCAACCATCCGCACCGATGGCTGAACGTAAATCCCATCCCGCTCCTGGAAACCTTTCTATTAACGGTAATAATATAGGGCTGGGGATGGAAAACTTCATCCCTATTTATGCGCTGATCCCACATACCATGAATTTCATGTGCAGAGTAAGCCCCAGGTAGGATGCAAGGGCCATTTACATCTTGCAGTACTTTCTCTGTTGTTCAAGCCTCATCCTTAAATCCTGATTCAGGGAAGCGCTGGAGTACTTAGAGCCCAGAACATCTGTAAATACTTTGCTGGATTTACAGCCTTATTAATCTTCCTGCATTTAAAAGAACTTTTTATTACGTTTTTAAAACATTGGTTTTTTAAAACATTTTTTTTTTTTAAATGTACTATCTCTTCAGGTTTGGGAATTTTTTCAAATATTGATTTTAAGGCTCTTCTGGTTTGGCTGGATATCCCTCCGTCCAGGCAAGCAGCTGCTCACGCTAAACCTGGAAACATACTCCTCACAGCGCCGATGCTGCCTGGAATGAGCTGTGACAAGTTATATACAATTCCCACTTCCAAGGGGAAAACAACCAAACCTCCCCTCATCCCTCTGAAAAGCCATGCGGAGCCATCCTGAATCCAAGGCTGCAAGGCGTTTTGGGTTGAAAAATAGCAGATTGAAGTTATGGGTACATTTCTTAATTATTTCAATGGATCTGGGGGAAAATGCCAGCTAGGCATTGCTTGCACCAGTTGCTAAAGGAATTTTTGGAGCTGGAGGAAGTAGCAGTGCTGGCAATTGGGGCTGTGACCTGTGCGGGACAGGGAGCTGTGGGATGTACAGCAAAGCTTCTCCCTGCTCCTGGCTTGGCTTTATTAGTCAAAAATTAAAAATTAAAAAATTAAAAGCAGGTTTCCAGTGCTGGGAGCAATAGGTCCTTGGAAATTGCAATGAGAAAACCTACACTTTGGGAAGAAAGACCCAGCAGCCCTTAAAACACCTCGTGGGGCTGGAGCTGAGCATCTATGCTTGCCAGCCTAATACCCCATGGGAAGAAAGAAGATGAAGCACGTTTCCAAGGAAAAAAAATATTGGATGAACCCAAGGGGCAGGGGTTTTCTCACCGTCTCCTATCAAAGCTACACAGCGGGGAGGTGCCTCCTCAACCCGGTGCAGCTCATCCGCCTCCTACGAATGCATCAACTGCAAATATTCCCCACATCAATCCCACCGGGCTCTTTTTTTCAGGCCTGGGCATTTATTTTTCAGCAACGCATATCAGTGCATTTTCTGTATTTAGTAGTTTTTTTCAGCAATGCAAACCCGTGCATTGTCTATAGGCAATAATTTCTGCATTTCTGTATTTAAATCCAGCAAATGTACCCATTTGCATGCTGAAAAAAAATGTGCAGCCTTAGCCAAAGGTTGCAGAGCCTTGCACTTAGGAGCTGCACCATGCAAGGCTCTGTGCAAGTTTTGCCCGTTCTCCAAAAACTGTAGCGTTAGAAAATCAGAAAGTGGGAAAAAGGGGCAAAATCCAACCTTGAGGGTCCCTCCTCCTCCCTCCATCCCGTTGCAGGGCTGGGGGAGCAGCAGAAGATGCTGTAAATCCAGCCACGTTAAGGGAAGGTTCGACTTATGGGAAGCCCAGCTGAGCCGAGCCGTTTGGGATCGTTTTTTGGAAGAGTATTGAAGTTTGTTTATGCTGTGTGAAAGTCAAGCTGCCGTGGAAGTCTTGCTTTCAGGGGGTGAAATGGGAAAAGTTGAAGAAGACGCAGCCAGGAGGTTTGTTTTTCACACTGTTTTCGGGGCTGTATTTGTTTTCTTTGACAGTGACTTACAGCCCGGCTTTCTTTTCTATTTTGTTAGGGCAATAAAGAAGATAAATCTGCAATAATTCAGCTCTCTGTCTTTAATAAAATCTTGTCTTCTTCACACAGCCCCTGGGAAAATCTCCATTTTGCAGCCTTGTGAGATTGGCTGGGTTTTTCCATTTCACCTCTTCACCAGAAACGACAGAAAAATAACATTACCAGGAAAATTAATAGCTAAATACAATTTCAGGCAGAGGGAAAGCTTTCGGCAGGAGGAGCAGAACTCGATCCTGAACCTGGGGGATGCTTTTCGGCAAAGGCCAGGAGCAGCGTGTTGGCCGCTGCAATTACTTTTGTCTTCATTAACAGGTTTCTGGGTTGGAGACCTCAAATAGCAGCTAAGGAGAATTTCCGTCCTCGACGTGGATCGATCTTGTGCTAATCCTTGTTGGTTTTGTGCGGAGAAAGGAAATTAAACTCCAAGCGAAGGGGACGGTGGGGGAGACACCAAGGCAGCAGCAGGCTGAGGGAAAGTCCTTGGAAGTTACTGTAAAAATTTTGCGCCTCGATGCCTTTTCATCCCTGTTTTGCATTGCACAAGGCCTCCGTGCCTGGGAATGTGCCCCCAGATGCCTGTCTAACCACTGATTTTTTGACATGGTGACTGATCTCACCCAAATTTATCAGAAATGGAGTGAAAATGTGTGTGTGCTTGAGTGCTGTAGGGTGTGGGCTTTCAGGGAGGGGCTGTGAATTTGGAAATACTGCAGTCCCTCGCCTTCATTCCAGAGGGTTTTTTTCTTTGGCTGTTTGGGTTTGTTTGTTTGTTTGTTTTTCAAAGTAAGGGGGTTTTTTGAGGAATAAAGCAGCTCCAGAGCAGCTTTGGAGCAGACCTGGGCATGGTGGTCGTGCCTGGAGAGATGAGCTGGGGCACTGAAAAGTGACAGCTCTGTAAATCTCTTCCTGAAGAACAGAGGCTGGGGAGGCATTTTTGCATCCTCAGAAGATGGCGCCTGGGAGAAGAGGCTGGAAGTTGGGTTCTATGGCTCCTTCCTCACCTAGAGACAAGAGACCTGAGAATAGCCATTCCTCAGCCACAAGCTCAGGAGCTGATGGTGGCCTTGTCGCTCGAGACCTCCATGCTGCAGACTGCAAGGAAAGCGTAGGAGATGGGTGATGATCTGGAGCCCCCTCCCTCTGGGGCAGGAAGTGATCTAGAAGCTCCCCGGGGGGAATGCAGAGCACCACCGTGATCCAGAGCCACAGGGACGTGGTCTAGAACACCCTGCCCTCAGCTGCAGCCTTCCCAGAAGCACCCTCCCTGGCAGGAGGTGCCCTGAAGCACCTGGAGATGATCAAGAACCCCCAAGGTGATCTAGAACAGGTGCTCTGGGGCCCTCAATATCAGAAGGCTATTGACCTGTTGGAGTGAGTTAAGAGGAGTCCAAGAAGATGTTCCGAGGGCTGGAGCCCCTCTGCCATGGGGACAAGCTGGGGGGGGCGGGGGGTTCAGCCTAGAGAAGGGAAGGCTCCGGGGAGACCTTAGAGCCCCTTCCACTGCCTGGGGGGGCTACAAGAAAGCTGGGGGGGACTTTTTACAAGGGCCTGTAGTGACAGGACAAGGGGTAACGGGTTTAAATTGAAAATGGGGAGGTTGAGATTAGATATCAGGAAGAAATTCTTTGCGGGGAGGGTGGGGAGGCACTGGGACAGGTTGCCCAGAGAAGCTGTGGATGCCCCATCCCTGGAAGTGTCCAAGGCCAGGTTGGATGAGGCTTGGAGCAACCTGGTCTAGTGGAAGGTGTCCCTGCCCATGGCAGGGGGGTTGGAACTAGATGGTCTTTAAGGTCCTTTCCAACTCAAACCATTCCATGATTCTATGATTCTAGTTCCAGACAGGATGTGACCCAGACTTCCAGTCAA
>NW_010273922.1:0-8041 GCF_000690775.1 Eurypyga helias
TCCTTCTCCTCAGGGCTGCTCTCGTATTATGTATGCAATAGAACAGAGAGCTTCTGAACTTAACTCCCTTCTGAAAATAACTTTCTGACTAGAAGAAGCTAGTTTATTCTTATACGTATAAAGCCTTTTAGATCTGTTGAGGCAGACAATTTTGTGGGAAGATCTGAATTTGTTTTAAGAATGGAATTTGCTACTTAGGATGTTCATATTCAAAAAAATTCTTGGCATAGTCTATAGTAATTATCTGAAGATCGAATTTTGTCAAGGTTTTCTGATACCAAGATGCAAATAAAATGTTCTAAGGATCCTTCAATTCTGATTTACCTGGAACTCATAAAGCTGAAGTTCCTGTAGGAGAACATTTATCATCATCATTAACCTCTTGAAGACCTATGTTAATGAAGGTAACTGAGAGAGACTAGGTCATTCAAAAGAATCTGAAAGTGTTTTAAGAGTATATCATTCACCTTGACTTTTGGTCCATAAGCTGTTATACTGCCTTCACAGTAGCCACCATCATTTTCTTTCTTGAAAACTTTGAAGAAAGTTAAGTTCTTCATTGTCCTCTCAAGAACTCCTGCTTGTAGGACAAAACCTGAATCTCTTCCACTTTTCCTGTTTTCCATTTCCTTCATAGGCCCGTTGGTCTCCATACCCTGCACTGTTCTGAAAAGGTCTTGTCTGAGTTTCTTCTGCACACCCTGTTTCCTCTGGATTGGGTCCTAACTTGAGAGCGGCAGGTCTCTCTATTAACACTCAAGAGTGTCTGCTTCAACACACTCTCAGCTTCCTACTAATTCTTCTGGAGATGATCTGCCAGTTGGTGTTTTCCCAGGTCTGTTTGTTGGGGGTGACATCCTCCTGGCTATTGCACAGAATTTTTCTAATATCCATGTCGCTCCTGACATATCTTTTCTTCTCTGATATTTTGCCTTGGGGAAGATTTGCAACCAGAGGGAAAGGATGGTGACCTCTGGCCATCGGCTCTTCTTTGAAGGTCAAACTCAGGAAAAAAAATGGTAGTCTAGGCTCTCCAGTATACAGACCCAGACATAAAAAAGTCTCTGCAGGTTATTTTTGAAAAGGAACAGTCTACATGATTTTAATTTGTCTAAGTAATGCAAAATAAATTGTCATTTTTAAAAATCTTAGATGCTAAAGATACGTCTTAGAGTCCTAATGGGCTGTTGTGAAGGACAGTTCAGTTCCTTTCATTAATTCAAAACAAGAGAGAGTAAGATCATCCTGCAATTATACAGTGAAACTTGATTTATTAAAACCTTATGACTCACCAACTTCCTCCTCCTTCTCCAACCTAAATTTTGGACTGAAATCCGTTTAGAAAAAAATCCTGTAGGCAATAATGAGGGTGTTCTTCATCAATCTGTGATGGATTAGATTTAGTAGAGCCCCAATTTCAGACAGTCATTCCTTGCAGACTCAGTGTAGTCTGAGTCACGGTTCATTGCTGCTGCTTGTTTATTCTCCTGTCTTTATTCACCTCTTTTTTTTTCTTTGATGAACAAATGAATATGTCATTAAAGAAATAAATTCAGTCTCTTTCTCTCTCTCTGCATAAAAGAGATGTGGCTGAGGGGCTAGGTAGTAAGATAAGAACTGAGGTTCAGTGACTGGTTATCCTGAAGATCCAGTTTTCCAAGACTGAATACTGAGCTCTTTCAAAAAATGAGGTAGTACTGATGAATGGGATGGGGGAAGCTCTAAAATGGAGAGTCCAGAATTCCTAGCTGAAGACTTGGACCTTTCTTGAAAAAGCCAGTGTCATAGGAGAGAGAGAAAAAGAACTCCAAACCCACAAAACAACAATGCAATCAAAACATTAACACTTTGAAGTTATGTAGCATATTGCAAATCTAGATTTTTGCCAACAGACAAGCAACAAAATGGCTGTAATTTAAAATTCGGAATAAGTGTACTGACTTTCTGTAGCCAGAGATAGGGTTTTTGGATACCCTGTGGTAACAGTACGAAAGGGAAAAATTAGGGATACCAAAGGAATGTCATGTTCTGAAATTAAAGACAGAGGAAGAACATTTGTGCATTTAGTCTAAAAGCATGAACACTAAGAATTGCATTGTCTGCTGTAATTAACTGGGTAAAACAAGTGATTCTTTTGTGAAAAGGAAGACCTCTGGACAGTGCTGTGGTTTGCCCTGTGTCATAGGTGATCTGGACCGCAAGACAAGGCAGATAAATACGTCTCTCAGATAATTGAGGTGATAATATGTTGTATTCACAATGCTAAAAACAGCACATGAATTAAAGAACCCACAGTGGATTAATGGCTGCTATGTGCCAATGGGATGGACTAAAGCCGTGGGGATGGAGCAGCAGACCTGGTCCTAAGTGTCTGCTGCTGACAAGCCATGTGTCTTCATGCTTAACAAAGGGATTGTGCATTCTGCCCAGGCCCTGCGTGTTGTCACTTCAGCTTCCATGAAGGCTGGTAGATGTCTGAGTGGGGTCACACACCGGTCTCCTTCACAGCTGCCTGCACTACTGACACAACTGAAGGCCCTGGAGGTACTTTGCTGAATATCTCTGCACATGGAAGGTTTTAGGAAAGTCAGATTTGTCTGGCATCCTCTCCTTCAGTCTTTTGTCCTTTACTGTGTTGCCAAAATTCAAGCAAATACGAGCACATTTGAGATGGGCATTGAGGACATCAGATATTACCCAATTACTTCTTACATGAGGAGTATGTTGCCTTGCCTGACTTAAGTCTCTAGAAATAACACTATCTGAGTGTGCTGAGTACAAGCCTGGTGGTAAAACGATGGAAAAGCAATGCAAATCTGTAATTTTCCATCATGAATTATTCATGGATGCTACTCAAGTCACAGACAGGAAACTCATGCGTATAAAGTTACCTAAACACAATCGTTCATTTATGAAGAGGACTCAGTCATGTGAAGGCTTACCATATGGCCCCCATTCCTAGAAGCACAGATCCAGAACCATATTTTCTGCTGGTGCACACAGGCACAGATCCATTGAATTTAATGAAGCTGCAGTTTCCATTAGCTGAAGATCTGGCCCCTTTGACAAGTTTTGTTGTTGATCCATATCTTTTTTCCTTGTGCTGGTTAGAATGTGGTTATAAATCCAGGTTTATAATCCCTCCTCTACATTGTTTAGTTTTTTTGTCTCTTCTTAATCATAACACAAATATTTTATGGAGGAAACTGGGTGTTTTGTGCTTTCCTTGATATTCAAGAAATTCAAATATTTAAACAAAGATGAGAAAAGGGGTTTGAAAACATTACTAATATAACAACAGTAATTGCTACCATAACATATTCAAATTAGGGAGGACTCAGAGCAGCTTGTTTCAGATGACTAAACATATTTTGAAATTAGCATCTCCTGTATTAAAAATGTACAGTAAGTTAATACAATGGGTTTTGTTTGTCTCCCTCCTAACCTTCCAGCAGTGCCTGGTGCCATATAATTGTTTTGGAGAGCACGGGCCAGCTCTGTAATTTTTCCCCTACATGCATGTTTTTTTCCCCATATTTCTTGAGAGGACTTGGAAACATGATGGCTTTGTGGGCTAACTGCAGGCTTCCTACCATGACTTCATGGAGGTGGTAGATGAGCAGAAGTCTGCATGTTGGAAGCTCTAGCTACAGCAGCCCTCTGTCTTCAGTGCTGTCTAGACCTAGGTTATGTGTCCAGAAACCAGGATATTCAAAAGGTATGAATATTAGTGAATTGTAGTATTTCATGAAAGATATCATAGTATATTGGGGGAAGACACGCAATTAAAAATAATGAAACTGTCTTGGAATGAGAAGGGACAATCCCCCATACTTCTATAGCACAAGTCCAAAATTCTTTAGACTGTGCTTGGTAAACCTTCAAGGGCATCACAGAATAAGATTACAAGTGAATGAATTGACTTAAGTGATGATTCACTACATTTTTTTCCTGAGCTGCTGGTTAGGCAAGGCAGCCAATAGCCAGGCAAATGTATTTTAAGCCACCTCAGAGCTTGGTAAAATGGCTACTAAATATTCCTGTCCTTGCCTAGGAACAATCGCCCAGAATGTTAATTTGCAAAGCAGACAAATATCAGCACATCTAAGAAAAATCTCTGCTGTCTTCAAGTGTACTGGTTTAATGCCAAACTGTGCCTGGCCAGCTTTTAACAAGCAGTGGGCTTGCTAACAAGGTTTAAGAATACGTAGAAAAGCTCTCAGTCGTAAGATACTTTCCTTGCAGCACACCAAGAAAGGAAGGATTTTTGAGACGAGAAAGGCAAAACCACATGCAAACATGAGTCCTTGTTAGTGCTGCAGCCTTGCATCCTGCCGAGCATAGGAACAAGCTGCAGGTAGAGAAGAATGAAGAGCTGAGCTGCATGAAACCCATCTCTGATGCTGGAACCTGGAGAAGGTAGCTCTGAATTGAGTGGAGTCCTGGGGAGTCTGTGGTCTGAATCACACCTACCGTACAAGTACCTGTCATGGGGCAAAGACATCCTACTCTGTCCCAACTTCTCAGAAGTCAACAGGGGTGCTGTGACTGAATGTGGTACGGAAAAACAGTAAGGCTGAATGTGGGAGGGAAAACTCACACTGGTGAGGGAGCTTCCCTGAGTCTGGGGTATCAGTGGAATTGGACAGGCCAAGTAAGGAAACTCAGAAACAAAACCGACAAAACTGGAATTAGTGAGGAACTGTCAAACACTAGTCCTAGCAACTCCACATAGATCCCTGAATAGGAAAACAAGGAGTTCAGATTTTGTAAACCTGTCAACACCAGCAGTGTGGTAAAGAAAACATGGAATAACAGGCTACTGGATAACTGCCATACCACTCTGGTTTAACTGATATATCATACAACCGGCATACCATTCATGCCAGGAGAAACCTGACTTCTTAAGTTAATGACATTCTGCAGTATTAAAACAAGTTATTTAAAAATTTTTCTTATACTTCAAGCTTTACTTTTCTTGTTTCTTTTTCATTTTTGAATAAGGAAGCTAGCCTAATAATTTCGTTTTCTTTCCAAGAAAAAGTGTACACTTGGACCTGCAGTAATTCAGTATTGTATGCATCTTGTGCAGTTCAAGGGACAAAACAGCTCCATTATTAAAATAAAACAAGTGTATTTGTACTTCTCCTCCTGTCCAAATTATGGTCCTTGCTTGGGTAGTGTACCATTACGCTGATTAGATTTTGTAAAATCTGAACAAGTGGGGCCTGAAATAACCTGTTACATATTTGTTTGTGATGTCTCTAGTAGATGAGAACTTCATGGTAAGTAAATCAGTGAATTCCTTACAGTTACACACTAAATCTATATGAGAGCCAGGTGTTCAGTGTGAAATCTAGTTTCTACCCAATACTATAACCACACGGGCCTGTCTTTTCTCCTGACTGTGAAAATGATTGCTGTTAGGTGGTTGACAAAAGATGGCCACGATTTCATTTCAGAAAGGACAAGTGAAAATGTGGCTTCGCAAATTACCATTGATCACAGATATGGCTTTACTGCTGGAAAGGGAAAAGAGAAGAGGAAAAGAATAAGGAGGCAGAAACTCATGGTTTCTTGGCATAGTGCTAAGGTCTTATGACTTCCCTCAGAACCTTGACTCTTTGGCAGCTCTAAGGAATTGGAGATAAGACACACGTATTTCTGAGATATGGCAGGTAACCCCATATGTGTCCACATCTGAGGTCCCCTGACATGACCTTGCCCCATCATCTGACCCAGGGCAGGTGTGAAAGTTGGCTCAATCACTCTGCCTTTGGTTTGTGCCACTGCTAATCAGCCATCTCCCTTTGTGGAAGTTGTTAAATCCAGGATGTACACCAAAAATTGTTAAATTGTAAAATAAATACAATTTGTTGAAAGTTCCACAGCAGCCTCCAAACTGGAGGATTTGCTGTGCAGCATGCATGTGTGCCTAATTCCGAGTCCATCCTGGGAGAATTGATTGGAAGCATATGGTGACAGCACTTGTGACAGTCTTACTGAGAAATCTTCTGTTTTCTCAAAAGCTAAAGTTATCTAGGAACAAATCTCAATTGACAAATTCACATCCAGATTTAGACTTAAGTTTGTGAATAGTTCTCCCCACCCTTTTTTTTTTTTTTACTAGTAAAGCAAACCAAAAAGAATCTGTTTCTCTGGGACATCTATTTTTAGAATGAAATGCCTTTCTAACACTTCAAAATATTTTCCTACATCCAGGAAAATACACATGGACTGGGACTGAAGAAACTTACCTGTGTTCATTACAAATCTAAGGGGAAAATAGCAACTCAGTGTACTCAGTCATGATCAGGTAAAATAAAGTGTGATGGCAATAAATGAAAGAGTACAACAGAACACATAAAATTCTGCCATTCAAAGTGAAAATCATAGATTCTATGATAACAAAAGCCATGTATTTTTCATGTGGTGAAAGGTCAAATTCTAGACTCGTCATGAGACTGAGATTGCAGTTAATAACATTACCTGAAGGCAACCAAGAGGAGAGTGTGACCACATGCCTTTGTGACCACCAAATTGAAGACACTGAAGGATCAAGGGAAGCGTGTGATTGAGCTGCCCTTCCCAGGTGAACTGGCAAAGCTTATTAAGGCCATTGGGTTTTCAAAAGCTTTCTGACAGTATCTGCTGGAAGCTCTTCAGGGCAGATGCTTTGTTTAAGTTTACTAAATTCTGACCACTGATTTGCTAGTTTATTCAGATTTCATGCTGAGGCAAAGAGAGGATAGAATAATCTCAGGTTTTGGAGTCTACTTTAAATAAGTGCCCCACACATGCCTGACTGAACTGGCAAAACTGGACTGTGAATTTACAATGCCATTTTTCATGCAAGTTATGATTCCATGTATTCTTTAAACCTGGTTCCTAAACCAGGAATTTCAGACAAAGCAAGAATTAAAAAATACGGTATAGTTATTTTCCCTTGTTTTGGTGCATCTTGAATCTTGAATCAAATTATAAGTTAATGCATAGGTTTATCCCATCTGTTTTCTAACCCTTCTGGCTATAGACAGAAAAAAGGCTGAATGTTCATTTCAGGTGTGCTTTTGTAAATCTACACTAGTTTTGCCTTTCTTTAGGCTCATTCTGTATTAAAGTAGGAGGGTTAAATACACCTTCCACGAGAAAAACATTCCTTCTGTAATTCCCGTGATTTTCATGAAGCTGCTGAATGAGATGTGAGATTGTTAACCAGAAGAGTCAGACAGAGATGTGTTTTTAGAAATGCACTGGGAATGGGAGCATATATTTTCATGTGGCTAATATGTCAAGAGCTGAGATACCCAGAGGCCAATAGCCTGAGCAACTGAGGAGTGACTCATGGATGTTCACTGACATTTGTTATAATGTGAACAGACTTCTTAGGAATCCTTATGGTAAAGAATCATCCAGTTTAAAGAAAATGAAGATTTTCTTTAAATGTAAAATGTCTTTACATGCTGCAGTGCTGTGACAAGGGTCCAAGAAAATGTACTCCTAAAAAGAAGAAAGTATGTCACTTTGTCTTACTGCACGTACCAACCCAGGGGACAAGGATAACTTCTGAAATCATAGCAGAAAAGGAATTTCTCATCAATTCTACTTCACTTGTGATTTTTCAGAGACTCATAATACTTGCCTGTCACAGTATTAGGATGTTATAATGATTGATCAGTTAAGATTAATAAATATTCAGATCTCAGGATGGAAAGCACCCTTACAGAATAATTATCCTGAAACCCAGCAAACTCACAGCCAGAACTGGTATCCAATGTTTCTGGGTTTCTGTCCATCTGATCCCTAGCAGGTGTCTCATAAACCTTGTTTTGATAATACAAGTTGGCTCTTGATTTTGTTGCTGGTGCTATGTTGTGAAAGCCACATATTTGGGCTCAGAAAACAGCCAAGCTATGCTAGAAAGCCTTTCCGAAAAGCTCTGCTTCTGATTTACATAAAGTGATTGGCCTTTTAAATGCTCTGAAGAAAAGGTGCAAGAATTACTTATTCCCTGAGAATTTTTTAATGTCTGGGCTCCTTC
>NW_010273922.1:8052-9762 GCF_000690775.1 Eurypyga helias
AGAGCTCTGAAAATCAAGAATTTGCTGCAGCTTATCTACATTTTCTCCTTGACCTGGAAGGGATATGAAAATAGCCCACTTGTGAGCTTTCTAGTGTGTGCTCTTTTTGCTTATTGAAAAGAACTTTTAGTTGTGGATTTTGAGAGCTTTTTGGTTTTGCTTTTTTTGGAGAGGCCTCTTTTCTTTCCAGTCCCCGAAGTTTGAAAATTCAGATCATGAGAAAGATTCTCTTCTTTTTCTTCTTACATTTCACCCAACCTAAAATTACTTTCTGCTTGGTTTGAATTTCAGATATGGCTAGCATGAGAAAAGTCTTGTTCTAGTACTTCTATTTCAGAAATAACTTCATCTTGAACTGGCAGGCCCAGAAACCCACAGATAACTTGAAGTGGGACAGCCAAAACTGAAGCCAACCTGAAGTCAAGAGCCTTTCTTCTCTAATTTAAATCCCTTAATTGTGCACCATTGTGCATCCAAGGATGTCATCTATGTGTTTTCCATATGGCATTGAACTGATTAAAAGAGAGATGGAGCTTTGTTCCTCATAAAGATAAAATCTTACATGACTGAAGATGGCTGGCAGGAGAAATGGCATTTTTCTACTCAGTTTGCACTCCTCTATCCTTTCTCATAGTTTTTATGGATGGTGTATTAAAGAATTTAATAGCTTGCAGAGTGACAGGCAGCGGGGAGGCTGAAGAACTGTGCTGAGCGACCTTGTGCGTGCTGTCTTGTCCCATCCTCCTGCAGCTCCTTCTCCTGTTTTCCTTGTATTTAGGCTGTGTGAGCTCTTTTGAAGGTTCTGTTTTGTTGTTCTCCTTGTGCAGTGCTCTGGAATAGTGAATGGCTGCCCCATGAACTAGATTCATAGGAAGGAGGTGCTGATACTACCTAGGTCTGAACAGGCAGATAACCAGCAACAATAACTGCAGGAGGGGACAGCTGCCATGTTCACTTCAGGCAGGTTGTGTTCTGAATGTCAGCAATTAAAGAGTGGCATATCCAGCACCTGCTTGTGCAGACTGCTGCAATATCATTTCTCTAACCACCTCTGGCATCATCTGTAGATTTCTGGAGTTTGAAAACATCCCATCACCTATGTCTGTTCTCACTCACTGCTTTAGGATATGACCTTTTTTGTTGGTGAGGTCCATGATAATGCCGTCAGTCCTGCCATTTTCAAAACAGCTGTTTTGATGAACGTAAATAAAATCTAGTCTCTCAGAATCCTTGATTTTGTCTATGTGCATGTTTTGTTAAGAGGAGGAAAAGAAAATCTGAGCATACAGTATCTGAATGTCTTGTACAGTGATTACATGATTAAAATTCTCTCAGAATATCTGTCTGCATTTTTGACTTGCACAATGCAACCTTAATGGCTACTGAGTGCTGAATTTTGTCCCAGATGAAAAGAACACAAAAAGTGCAAACTTGTTAACATGAGCCAAGCCTGCCATTTATCTGATATTTTCAGCACACTGAATGTATTTAAGCAGTTTTGCTGCCATTATGGAACTTATTTTAGACATATCAAGTGCCAATTTTCTTTCAGATCATAAAGAAAGATGAGAGAACAGAAATGTAGTTGTTTTGTTGATAAGGCTTGTCCTAGATCATCATAAAAAAGAACAGCAATAAAGCAAGGCTTCTTGGTGCACACAATGCAGCAAACAGCAGTTCTGTCATAAGTGACAGAATTAGAAGCCAATT
>NW_010273922.1:9793-12875 GCF_000690775.1 Eurypyga helias
TGATACTTGTATGCACCAAACTGTAATTGAATCTGAATGATGGGACTCAGAGAAGCACAGAAACACACTTCTGTTGACAACTGTGTTTCTGTGCTCCGAGACTGCTGGGGCTGGGGCTGTGCTAAAATGACTCAAGTCGAGAGGACTGGGAGGAGACAGGGATGAACAGAAAACTTCCTCTCAGGCAAGTATAGGGTGGAGACCAGGTGCCTCTATGTTTCTGTAATGCAGCAGCACTCCCTTGGTAGAAGACCACTGATTCACACTAGTCACTGGATTTGTTTACCTGTATGTTCTGCACTTTGAGCAACATACAGAGGCTGCAGGACACGTGTTTGACTACCTGTCTCTGGAGGTGATGGTATCAACCCATCCAATATAGTCCAGACACGTCTCTGCTGACCTCAGCAGTGGAAGATCAGGACGTTATTACTCAGGTGCTGTAGGTTTTTTAATTCTAGTCCTAGGAGAATTGCTAGGAGAATTTTCAACCCAGAGGATGTTTCAGACACAACAGATGGACACTTGCAAGGTAGTTTTTACTCTCAGTGGTATAATTCATCAAGCTGTACTAGCTAGCAATATCTTTGGTCATTTTCTTATCATATCTACTTTGCCTTCACTTTTTGATTTTGCGTGCATGGCTGTGGTGCACTCACATGGTAATCCAGGTTTACATTACCAGAAGAGTGGGAAGGAAATGTGACCAAAAGGTGGAAAGGTACTAGCTGAACTCGATGTGCTAGTTACTGGCAGCAACGCTAAGATTTGAGAGAGGTAGGAGTAAGAGAGATGTCCCATAAGAACAGAAATTCTCCTGGGGGCCTACCTGCAGTTCTGTCTTGAGCTTTCCTTTTGAGTCCCATGGGAGAATAGTGTTGCAGTTCTTCGAATTCAACAGCAGGAAAACATGAGTTGATCATAAGCAAACAAACAAACAAACCAAAACCACTCCAGCAAACAAACCACCAGTGGAAGAACCTGGTAATATGCTGACTCCAAACCTCTCCGCAGACATTCATGAGCTATGGCTGAAGCCCTCACATTGCCACACTAACTACCATACCAGGCATAATCTGGTACTTTTTCCTGGCAGGGTACCTGGTTTGTTGGGAATGAGAGGAACAGAAGATGTGAATTGATTCCTGATACAGTACTATGAGACATTCACGTGAACTGTGTAGTAGAACGTGATACAGACTTATGGTCTGCAGACCTATTTGATATCCTATATTGTGAAAATGTTGACAGTGACATCCCGAGGGTTAATTGTATTAGAGAGATAACGTCTTGCTTAATGACTTAAATGATAAAATGGAAATGTTGTACTAATCCAGATGGTGTGGAGCGGGGAGGAACTGAGAGCATGATGGGTAATGGGTTTAAAATTAAATATAGTTTTGATAAATTGGAGAAAGTGCACAGTATCAGCAAGATGAAATCCAGTAAGCGCAAATGCAATGTACTATGTTTAAGGCGGGGGGTGGGGGTGGGGCGTGGTGTATGTGAAGAAAAATCAAGTGAACGAAGAAAGGGCAGGTAACAGAGATGAAGTAGATCACAAGCTGAGTCTGCATCAGCTGTGCTGTTGGGAAGGAGGAAGGAGGGAAAGGCACTCAAAAATATTTATGTGCTAGTTTTAGTTGGGATACAGTTAATTTTCTTCATAGTAGCTAGTATGAGGCTATGTTTTCAATTTTTATTGAGAAGAATATTGATAACACTGGTGGTTTTGGTTGTTGCCAAGGAACATTTATATCAAGTCTATTACTTCTTCAGTTTCTGACACTGTCCCTGTGTTCCCAACTTCTTCTTTACAGAAAGATGGGAGGGGACACAGTCCCAACAGCTGACCCAAATGGACCAAAGAGGTATTTCATTCAATAAAATGTCATACTCGTTATGTAAGCTGAGAGGTGGGTTAGGGGTCATGGTATCTCTTGGTCACTCCCTCAATCACTGGGGCTCGCTCTGGATGGTGTGGTCTTGGTCTCGGTCTGGGTTTCTGGTTCTGGCTCTTGGGCTACTCAGGAACTGGCTGGGCGTCAGTCACTGAGGGATGAGCAGTTGTATAATTTGTTTTCTGTATTTTCATTACATCTTAATATTATTGTTAGCGGTAGTACTGTTTTAATTAAATATTGTAAGTAGTAACATTAATATTATTAGTAATATTAGTATATTAGTATTGTGAGTATTATAATCACTATTTTATACATTTATATTCAATTATTACATTGTTCTTGTCTCAGCCCATGAGTTTCTTTGTCTTTTCCTCCAACTCTCCTCCTCCACTGGGGGAGGAGAGGGAGGTGTGCAAGCAGCTGTGTGGTACTTTATTGCTAGCCGAGGTTAAACCATGGCAGTCCTTTTTGGTGCCCAATATGGGACTTGAAGGGTTGAGATAATGACAGGTCTGATTAGTGTATTAAAACAGAATTGTGGTAAGTATTCATTATAGTGATTTGGTGGTGGCTGGTCAGGATGTTGAGTTACTTGCTTTTTGAGTTGTTATTAGAGTGGTGGGATCCACTGCCCAGCATGTTCCTTATTATGGCGATTAGGAATGCTCAAGCTTGGTTAGCGGGTGTTGCTCGGCTGGTCGGTGTCATAATGGTAGTGGGAGCAATCTGTATCTGTATCCAGGATTGTCAGCACCCTGGTACTTTGCATGCCATCTCCTGGAAACTTTTGCTAATTACAGCTTTCACCTTTTCTCCTTGGGGACCCAAGCTATGGAGAAATTATCCAATTTTTTACCCTTTCCTACCAGGTCAATGGCCACAGTGTATGAGTATTTTTTAAATTTTTCGTATTCCTGGACTGTCCTCTTGCTCGGGATATGCATGTTCTACAGAACTGTTTCAAAGTTAAACAACTATTTAGGAATGCTACCTCATCTGCTACTTGTGCTCAGTGCTAATGCAGGCTCTGTGCAGCCACCCGAACACCCTGTCCGGCAAGGCAGACACCCAAACCCCTCCAGTGAGCGCTGCAGCCACCAGAACCCCATGGCCAACAAGGCTTGTTCAACCCCCTGTGGCTATTCCAACCCCTGCAACGAACAATGCGGCTACTAATC
>NW_010273922.1:12894-26645 GCF_000690775.1 Eurypyga helias
ATTCCAATCTACTGTGGTTTATACCAAGGAATATCCAGTGTCAGATATGGGAGTAAATGATGGCCCATGCTGGGGCACTGGTGGGGCTGAGGCAGCGCGTCCCAGTGTAAGCAGGAGACTGGAGAAATGTTGGTTGCAAACTGGGAAGAGCACAGGAGGGAGCACTAGGAATGATAGCAGATTTATGAAACAGGGCCTGTGAGGGAAAGTTGAATGAATTAGCTGTGTTCGGTTTAGAAATATAAGGCTGAAGGGAGATGAACAGTAGCTGCTTTACAGAACTAAAATACTTGCATAAGGGATGGCAGTAAACCATTCTGCACGACCTCAGCATGGGGAAAGTTAAAAGAAACTTCCAGCTAAAGAGAAGAAAAAAAGACCATGTGAGAGACTGGGTAAAACTTTTTACACTAAGGATAGATGATCAATAGAAGAAGTTACCTAGGGAAGTTAAGGAATATATTTTTCTGAATGCTTTAAAAAGAAGTAAGAGTAATGTCTTTTAGAGGTGATTTAGGATGCACCAAAATATTCCTCAGGAGAGAGAGAGAAGGCACTACCCTGAAATAATAATCCACTCCTGCAGGCTGCTAGGGATCAGAGAAGTAGAAGCTGACTGAACAGATCCATACCCTCTGTCCTTTTAAGTAATTGATTTTAAGAGATGATCTAGTTTTTCTGGAGACAGAGTGCATCAGTTATGTGCTTGGGAATATTTTCCTGTATCTGGTGGGTATACAGGGAACTAGAAACAGATAGAAGAGGTATGCAGAAGAAGTGATAAGTAATGAAAATGTAGACAGATAAAAAATGATACATATAGCCTTAAAAATAAATTTATTTTTTCCTTAAGAGATTACTGATATTTACAGTGAGGGCAGTAAGCAAGAGAAACCCTAAACAGGGTTTAGTATCCATCAAATTTTTGTTATTCTTGCTTTCTTCGCCAATGGTCTGTCAAGACTATGCGTATTCAATATGCTGTACTGTTCATGAGTGCTACCCTGCAGTATCTGCAGTGCTTTCACACAGAAAAACCTTTACTTTTTCTTTATAGTAGTTTATAAATTTTTTACAAGTCTGGTTTAGTAGATCACAATTAATACATGGATTTAGAACCCTGAAAAGGTGTTCTTGGCTTGGGGCAAAGAGATGTAATTGGATAACTTCTCTGAAATCCCTTCTAGCCCTACATTTTCACTGATTCTATATTTATCTTTTTATGAGTCAAACTTCAGAAATTCAAAGAATATTCCCAAGCATGGAGCTTACAGTAGAGATATACCTGCAATTTTATGTAAAATATGGTGGGATCTTGGGCCTAGATAAAGAAAAACACAGGGAAAATGTTGCTTTACTTCTGTTTGTAACTCCCTCACAAAAATAAAAAAGGATGGAAGGTTTTCTCATAGGAGTAGAAGCAACTCTACCAAGGTTCACCCTACTCTGCTACAGGGGGACAGGGGAATAACTTCTCCTAAAATACTTCAGGACACATAGAGGGCTGGGGAGGCTCCTTCTGTTTTCAATGAATCTTTCAGTAGGCTTTTGACATTTTTTCATTGCTTGTTAATCAGAAGGGGTAAACAACATGAACTCTAATACTCCTGTATTAATATAGAGTGTATTTGGTCCAACTGATTGAAAAATTTTCCAACCTTGGTTCTCTTTAAATGTGAGATTGTTCCATCCTCTTAATTTACTTGGTGATCACAGTGAAAAGGCATGCTTTCAGAAATGGTTTCTGCTGAGCTTTTTATAAGCTGACTTTCCTGTATGAAATTTCCAGGCTAAAGCTCTGATTTCATGAGAACTCCAGATTTATAACACATTGCCAGAGGAAGAATTTCACCTTCTATTTGTTAATTCAGTCCTCTGTTACTTTCGTATTCTTCTGAAAGCAGATTTAAAAGATCTTTCTTTTGGTTCATTAAATAGGAATAGTGTGTGAAAAAAGATTTTTGTTTCTTGGAAACCTCCTCAAAACCAAAATCTTTTGAGTCTCTCTCCCTTTTGAGGAGTTATGCAACCTTTCCTACACTTCCAGACAGGAAGGGGCTCAGATATAGTTATACCGCCTTGTATGCCAACAAATAAACTTTGTGATGACAGTTGTACAAGATCTTGGTACACATTCTGGGGAGCACCTGGAATCAAACTGGGGAACTGGTAACATCTAGAGACAATGAAATCATCTCACCAATCTCCACACCTTTTCCTACCCAGAGGTCTGCTGTCGCCTCAGAGAATGATGTAAACCATCATGGAAGGATTTGAAAAGATATTTTTATGTTGATGGTCCCCTTAGCATAGGGAGAAATGTGGAAAGATGGGAATTCAAAGTAGATATCACTAATATACTCGTGTACTTTCATTGTGCAGAGAAATGTTTGCATCTTTAAAAATACTAGGACCATCAAATTTTTATTTAAATATGCAAAGAAAAATTGGTGCTGTGCTGCCATCATGGTTCTCATTTCCAACCAAAAAAATTGGTGCTAAGTTTAAAGAAAATCGTTTTCCCAAAAATTTGTCAGCTTGCTGATGCTTGCAGGAGAGTATGAACTTGTTATTTTATGGTAATTTTGGGGATCACTTTTTGAAGTTTTTCTCCCTCTGGTGGGTCTTACATGTTTTCATGAATTGAGAAACACTGCCTGTGGTTATAGCCTAGCTTTAGAAAGGGTATGTATCCATCACAAAGACCAGCGCAAAATTGCCTAGATGAATAGCAATAGATTTTCACCTTTGTCTAAAGGCATGTTTACCCAGCAGTCACTCCTACAGTTCATAATCCTGAGCTGACATTGATCTGGACTTCCTTATAGCTACTGCACTCAGGATTTGCATAAGAGAACACTTGTTTTTTCCATGTCCTCTGCTATGTTATATGCCAACATCCCAGAGTATTTCCTTACCTTCTTGAATTACTCTTCTCAATTCCAGTGAGGCTAAAGCAAATGTAATTACATCATTAATACCAACCCTTCTTTTTTACAATTAATTCAGACATAGCAGTGGCTGCCAGATAGGCTGTTAGAAGGTAAAATAGTTTTGAGAATCAAGATTTAGTATTTCTAGTCTTTGTTGTTATGACTCAGACTGAGGAATTGGGTTACAGAGTAGCTGAGCAGCAGAGAAACACATTGTCATAAATTATTCTCTTTACAAGATCACTCAGAAACATTTATTACTACAACAAGGGACATTATGACATAAGGTTCAGGGGTTTTGAAAGTTGCATTTGAGGGTAAAGAGAGAACAGAAAAATGAAATGGTAACAAATCCTAGTTCTTTCCTGTAGTTAATCTACAGACGTTCTGTAGTAGCATATTTTTTCCCTGATAGATTTTTAGCAATTTTTCGCAGTGTTTTTTCTTCCCAGATCATGTTTTGCCATACGTGAAAGCTATGAAGCTTTAGCCAAACTTCTGACTTTCCTAGCTGTTTGCAAAAAAAAACCCCAACACCAACCAAACGAACGAACAGAAAGGGTTTGAGCTACCTCATCAACCTCTTCATTTATTTTAAAGAAAAGCAAGCACTTCTCTTGACAGTTTTAATAAAAGACAAATATTTCTTCACTAGTTTAAATAGTGGGTATGTGGGAGGGAGTTGAATAATTTAAGATGGGTGTGGCAGAAGAAGAAAACACCGGCTAAAAATTTAGCTGTTACTCCTTATCCTTCCCCAAATATACTCTTAATGAAGAGAGAAATGTGGTACACTTCACTCATACTGAAAACCTAAAAGCCTAAGAAGTCACTATGACAAAATTAGATAAAATTCTAGCTGGTTGTGTCTGTTCAATCCAAAGTGGTCTTTTGAAGAAGTGGACTGTTCTGCTTCTTTTGGTCTGATTCCTTATTTTTCTCTCAGATGAACTTGACTACAGAGAGTTCTGGGTGTGCATCAGCAAAATGCCTGTTAGTGACACGGATGGTAAAGCAGTGATCACATACTGACTACCGCAGGTAACATTAGATGAGAGAGTTAAAATGAGCACAATTTGGAATTTGCAGATGTTTGGAATTGTTCTTATGAAGGCATTGTATGAGCTCTCAGTGTCCAGTGCATGTGCTCCTGCCTCTACTGAGCTGTATGAACGGTGGAGTGGAGCACTTGAGTTAGTGACTGAAATCATTTGAGGAATGGATCGTTCTGACATGGTCTATACTGAAGTAGGTATCAGATGGTTCTGTAAATATGTTTACCTTACGCACATGGGTGTGAGCATCATCTATGTATCTGTAAATGAAATGCAGGGCTTGTATAACTGTAAGAGGACAGTGGCGTGCAAGTTAATACTGTACGTAAGGCAGCCCGTGTGCCTCTGGGGAAGCCAAGACAGTCCAGATCACACCCATCTTTCACACATGAAACCTGGGTCCTGCAACGGCCTCTAAAAGGGCTCAAGAGGGTCAGCTGACAGCTGAATCTGGGGTTTGGAAAAGAGGCCTGGAACAGGCCTCTGCAGTTGGTGTGGTGGGATCCCTGCACCCAAAAAGGAGAGACCCTTCTTGTGTCCTCCAGCCTTGTGCAATGTATGCAAAAGCAGCACTCGCATGCTCTCTGTGGCAAGAAGGGCAAGGAAGCACCTTGCAGCACTGTCACTGCAAGATGGACCAAGGTGCTGTGGAGGACTGTGAAGCATGGCTGAAATGTCATGTGGCCAGTCTGCTTGAATGACCACCTCAGTACACATTTGGGAAAAAGGGGCTATAGCTGTAGAGAGCCACAAGGAAAAGTGAAGAGCTGGGCATGGATGCATGCTTCAGAGAGCAGAAGTCTCATGAGTACATTGCTGTGCTCCATTTGGTATATACAGAAATATACCTGCATATTTTGTTATTCTTCCAAATCAGTAATTCAATTATCCTAGATATACTTTTTGAAGACTCAGGTACCATAAATTTGTATTATAATAATGGAAGGAATTTGCCTCTTTCTTTGCTTGTAAAGGACTTAAAAGACATCCATGATTTATCTGAGTTTAGGAAATTATGAATGAATTCTGCTGAGGCAGGGGTTACTAGAAAAACAGGCCATTGATCAGTGGCAGAAAAAACTGCTTGGATTTTCCCAAAAGATGTGTTGGAAGGAGCTGTGAGGGTCTGCAGTTGATATAAGCAAGATGTTCAAAAATAAAAGTAATGCTATTTCTTCCACTCTCTTAGAGTACAAGTGCACAGCTGTGGCTTGCTTAAAGTAACCCCGAGTACTGGTAGCAGTGAATATTGAGTACTGCTAGAAGTCTAGCTGTAACCCCAAAGGCAGTGAAAATATAAACCGAGTTTTCCGAGCACAGACCTATGCTGTCACACCTGGTAGACAGCAGCTCCCAGAGCAGCTGCCTCAAAGTCACCAGCAGGTATAACTGGAAGAATTGCAGCTCTGGCAGTGACCTTCACAAAATAAAGCCCTTTGAGGACCCAAGAGTGTCTCTGCCCCTGCGTCCAGAAGCTCTGACCTTCTGCCAGTGTGAAATCTGGCAGAATGTCCTCCATGCCAGGGTCTGATGCAAATTTTGTACAGGCGGTTAAGCATTCGTTAGCTGACCTAATTAGAAGATTAAGATCTTGTCCTTTAAAATACTGTCCCAGCCTGGTTATCCGGGGAAGGGGGAGATAAGTTGTTATACCCAGAGTGAGATGAAGACACAAATGAGGTCAGATGCCTCTAACAAAGGAGTTTATTTTTGTTGTAAGAAAATAGCAATAGGGGAGACAAAAAATAGAAAAGGGGGAAAATTTAGCAAGCAATCAGGATAGAATTGCAAGAGATAGTCACCACCATGGATCCAGCGGTGTCCCGTTGGTCCGTAGTCTTGTAGTCTTCAGTGGGGAGACTCCCTGTCACAGGTTGGTCCCACAGTCTTTTATAGGATATTTTTTTCTGAATCCTGTTTCCTGTGCACACTCTCAGGGTAGGCATGCTGATCCTGTGGAGTGCACAGGACCACTATGTGACTACTTGCATGCTTTGGCAGGCTTGGGGGTCCTCTACTGGACCCCCCATGAAGCAATATGATTGTTCTTTGTCCTTGGTCGGAGCTGGTCTGGGAAGCTATTTGCCTCTTATCTATTCAGTAGGCCATTTGGCCCTTATCTGTTCAGGCCTGCAGGCAATCCCTGCTCTGCCAAGCCACCAAAAGCAAAACCACCAGGAAGTTTCACAACTTTGTCAGCAAGCTTTGAGACAATCAACTCAAGATAAGGTCTCTTACACCACCCTGTGCCTCAGAGCTTGTTGCTTCTTCATCCACGGTGGTGGAAAGGTAGAGAAAATAGTCAAGTGTGGAAAAGGGCATAGTTTATACAATCTTTACAACTGAACTTTTAGGCCAATACACTGGGCGGATATGTTTAACATGGCCATTAGGTGAAGCAGCTACAAATTACATGCTCGAGACAGTGCATTGTATCAATTGTATAAAACATGGAATTAATCAGGGGATGAATAACAACAATGCAACAACACATAATAAGTAAAACAGAATGTGCTTGATCCATGGGGCACCTGGAAGCCAAGAGAAGGGATCCAATTCCCAACCCTTCCAGGTCTGAACAGGGACATGAGCCAGTTTCTGTATTTCCGTAGTGACTTGTTTAACAACCTCACCGTTATTGTCAATTTTCAAACAGCAATTAGAGTAATTCAATTTCCCACAGACACCCCTTTCTTTTGCTAGTAGGTAATCGAGAACTGTACAGTGTTGGAATATTGCTGTTCGCATCTGAGTGGCCTAGTCTGCCAATAAATCAAGGGCACGAGCTGTTTCATTAGTGATAATTTCAAGGACAGCTTGTAATCTGATGATGCGGTTTAAATTATAGATGGGTTCTTGGGCACCAACAGAAAAAGATGTTGAAAGATGACAGTATGTTTCACTTTTGCGTAAATACATTCCCCATAGGACTGGATAAAAACTCAAAGCAGAAAATGGAAGTTCAGCTGCAGACCAGGAACTTGAGGGCATTTTCAGCAGAGTCCTCAAATAATGGCAAGGAACATTGAATCCTTACATTAACAAAAATGTTTTAGACAAAGCAAATAAAGACAAGGTCAACAGACACCTCTCTCCAAACTTCAGGGTGAAGCTATTCTTCACAAAAACAGCAGAAGAGCCACCAAATTCAGAGGCCAGCAGCTCAACCTCTGCAACACCAGGTGTCAGTGACAATGAACCTGACCATCATAGATACTCTGACACCACTGACTCTGATCCAGAGAATGAACCTTTTGATGAAAATTAGCAAGGCTGTAACTACCAGCATTATACAACGAATCAGGGTTCACATCTGTCTCTTCTCTAACCTGCAGTTTGTGCAGAATTTGAAGTATAAGCAAAAGTCAGGAGTTTAGCCATTTCTGGTACAGTGTCTTAATATAATGGGAATCTCTCTCTATTTGTAACTCTTACCAGTTCTTCCAATTTAAAGAACAGCTGAGACTGAAATCCATTGCAGATATTTTGAAAGAATAGATGAAAATCAAAGAAGGGAACTTTTTAATCCATTCTAACTAAATTATAGGTCAAATCTATGGTTATATTAATTGAAATTCGGTTGTTTATGTTGACAGCAATGATGGCATAAAAATAAAATCAGTAAAGACAACTTTATAAAGGTGACAAATGTCAAATAAAATACATTCCATGTATCTCTGAACAATGGATGATGGTAAACTTTGCAGTGAAACTATGCAGTCAAACTATTGTTGTTCTAAAGCTTCCCCTCCTAACACATTCCTTTAGCCAAGCAATTAATGTAAATCTTTCAGACAACCGTTTACAGAGATGTTTCTTAAAATAAATCTAACAGCCATCCATCCAAATATCTTGCATGATGAAGAGCAAAGCACAGTTCCTGTTAAAACAAAACAACGTTTTTTCCCCCCCAAATTGTATCTGGTGTTTTAAGGTGTTATTAGTATAAAAGGAGGTCTTCACTTGACATAATAATAGAATCACTTTTTGATTATGACGTACCCATGGCAAAACAGTACACTGTAAAAAGCAACGTACATGTTACAAGAACTCCCTTTTCCAACTACACAAGTGCCTGCATTAAAAAAAAAAAAAAAAAAAAGAGAGTGAGAAAGGGATAAAGACAGCCTTTATGATTTGCATGGTAGAAGCGCACATTTTAAAGAGTTGATCAAGTCCTGCAAACATTAGATTTTCATCATGTACAGCAATACTGCAGGATTATGATGGACAGGGTAGCTGCCTTCCTGTTCCTACATTCTTGTTCTTCCTTCACTTCCCAGCTGCTCTTTTTAGAAACAACCTTTTGTCTTTCAGATATAAAAGATCATAGAATCATAGAATGGTTTGAGTAGGAAGGGACCTTAAAGATCATATTCTTATAATCTTAAAGATATATTCTTATATCATGTAAGATTAGTTCTGCCAGTATATATAGGTAGGAGTTTCATCATATGTGTAAGATAGCAGTCCCACCAGATTGGAAAGGTACAAATTTAAATAATTTAATTTTATTTCTTTCCATGTGGGAAGCTTAAAAAGCTTAAAAAATAATCCAAATCCTAATCATAAATGATCCTTCCCCAGGGTTCTAATGAATAGAAACTGGTTTTTTTTTTATGCAGATGTCAGAAGAGCTAATCTAGCAAATCACTAGAATAGGCATGTATAATAAAATTTTCATAGTCTGTTTACCTGTCTAATTGAATAAATGGCCAAAACCAGAATGAACACTTTGTAACTGGCTCTTGCCAGAACTGCTGCTGGGAGTAATCATCCTCAATCTACATATGTGTTCTAGCTTAGCCTCTTAAAATAATGTAAAAGTGTTGAGTTCAGGGTCTGAGGATAAAGGAGGAGTATTATTTTTCCATGTGATGAAGTTGAGAAAACCCAATTAAAAAAAGAATTAATGTCAATACATTGGACCTTTTTGCTAGATGATGATATTAGTTCTGTCATTGCAATTGGTGTGCTGTTTATAGATTTTTTTTTTAAATTTTCTGATGGAGCATATTTAATAAGAGCCATCACCCAAAACCTTCTCTATTTGTCTTTCTTTTATTGCTGTTGTTTTGGTTTCAAGGACAGTGTGCTTAGACACTTGAATCTTTTTTTATTGAATTTGTGTAAGCTTGATACTGTACTTAGAAGACATGGGAAGGTTCTGTAATAATTCCCTATTCAACTGCTTCTACAACAGCAACTCATTGTTTTGACCACTTTCTATCTCAAACATTATACCATGTTTAAACACAGAGAACAAAAATAAAGCACTATGGAAAAAGGCAGTTTGTGGAGACTTTATGCATTTCTTAAGCTCTGCTCAGTGAATGAGGTAACAACTATTTTTCTACCTAGGTCTTAAGGAATAGTATAACTGAGGAAGCCCCTGTGTTCTGTCGAGTGGCACAAGTGAAGAGTGTTAAACCTGCTGATCAGTTGCTCTTGTGCAGATCTGAATAATTCCATGAATCATTGCTTTAAAACTGGATTAAAATGCAACCTGACTGCACTCCAAACCTCTCTGGCTAGCTTGAACCTTCCTGCCTTATTTGTGCAGGGCAAAGATATGCGATTGGCTTGCATCCTGGACCAAAGCTGGATCTCAGGATAGTGAGGTGCTACCTGATCAGAGCTGAAAATGAAACCTTTCTCCAATCCCCTTTTCTCCTTTCCTCACCAAAGGGCATACAGCTCTATACTATGGTAATGTGGGGAGGCACCTCATTTTCACCTAGTGATCTCCAACTGGGTCTCCCTATTCATGATCTGCTGCCCTTACACCCAACTGTTAACACTGCTCTAACTTTTGAGAATGCTACTTACCTGCCTTATGGAGCTCACAGAAATGAGTTCTCATGAGAGGGCAGAGATGTGGTGGAGCCCTTTCTTCTGTCCAAGGAAGAGAGATTTCAAATGCAACAAAACCTTCCTTTCCTTCTTTTCTCCTTCACCTTTTGTAGAGTCTGGAGTCCCATCAGCACTTTTGCAAGAGGTGCCATTCCAGCTGAAAGCTGAAGATGGACAGGTCTCCAAGGACGCCATAACTTCAACCTGGATGTGTTCAACATTTGCATTCATTACATCAAAAAAGCAGCCATATGTGGATTTATGGAAGACACTGAACTCTCCAGAATTTCTTTCCTTGACTTGCACTGCAGGCTATTATCACAGCCATTAATCTTAAACCCTCAAAATGGTGAGATAACAGATGCTCTGGATTTTGTCTAATCTGCCTTCAAAGTAATAAAGAATAATGACACTGACAAGGAAGCTCTTCAGGGAATCTGCAGAGAAGCCTCAGCCTTAAACCACTTGGGAAACCAATACCACAAGCCTAACTGACAAGAAGGATTTCAGTATGAAACAGCTCCATTCTGCTGCAGGTGATATGTGTGTTGCTTTTGATCCAGTGATTAATATGAAATCAGTGACAATTTTCCTGATGAAAACAGGGCAAGGTCAAAAAATGCTGGCATATCTTCCTGTTTTGTGTGGCAATAGGTTAGCTGAATGTGGGGTCAACACTATGTGACAGGACATCTTTATGACTCTGTGTGGTACCCATCATTACTTTGACTGTCAGCTTCCTTTAAGAGAAGGCTTCACAGCACTGAGGTTCGCCCCATGAATTTAGCTTCTAAACCCTGAAGCAGCATGACTGTGATCTGGGACAAATGATGCTCTAATATGACATTACAGGTGCAGGATTAAGGTGATGAGAAATACGCCTTACAGAACTGACCTGGAGAGTGAGGATCATTCAAAAGGTATAAACAAAAGAACAGGACTTTGAGTAAATGATGAAACTGCTCACAGATCCGTATCAGATTGCAATTCTTTCAAGGTATAGAGAATGACTTTTAACATTCGTGTTTCTGGAATTACAGTTTCCAGATGTTAAGAATGGGAACATAAACCATTTGTCATTTGCTCTCAACCTTTCAAAAGTCTTACTAGACATCTGGTATGCTCTTACCTATCATGCGTTGAAGAATAAGGTTACCCAGCTAGCACAATTTCAAAATGCAATAGCTACTGAAATATTTTTTTTTAGATTATTTTTTAAAGAAGTGATTGCTGTGCCATCATCTCTAGCTTGTTTCTGTTGCTTTGAAGTAGAAAGTTACCCAGCATTCATGTACAGATTTCACTCCTTCATGTTCCTTATTCTCACTTGCCATATCTGTTTTCACTTGCCATATCTTTAACTTGCAAAATGTGTTGTTGTGTCATTTTATTCTTCATTCCAAGAGCATTTTTATATGCTGATTTTTTCCTTTTTTACTGATGTTCGAAAATGTCAACTCTCTCTACAGACCAGAGAGGAGCTTCCACAGGAAAACTGTCCTCTGTTTACTGAAGGATAGGGATATAGGATTTGTCAGAAGAGACTAGATGGCACAGTGTATCATTCAATATCTCGTTTCTCACTGCGCAAAGCACTGAATACCTCAGAAGATGTGAGAAAGCACAAAATCTCTGTACAAGGAAGTAATTAAGTGAAAGTTCAAGCTATGGCTTTATCATGAGAATGTAACCCCCAGCATTTCAAAATCCTTGAATAGTGCTAAACCACTTGTTTTTCCTGTGAACCCTGCTTACGTTTGTCCTTGAAGCGATCAAGACGTTTTTTATTCTTTTCTCCTCCCCTCCCACCCTAGCTGATTTCTTTCGCTAATGTTTTGAATCTTCAAAATGCTCCTTGCTCTGACAGGGTGAAACAGTTGCTGGCTGCTGCCGCTGAAATCCACATTAGAGAGGATTTTGTGTTGTTGATGTTTTTGCATCACCAGCAGATGTAAAGGAAGCTGCATTCACAGAACACTTTAAGCTACATAATGGCTCTTGAAAGTCAAAGGAGGGTGAGGAAGGGAGCGCACTCTGAGTGCTCTGGAAGGGTACATTATGTCTCTGCCAAATGTCATGCTGTAGAGAGGCGCCAGCTGAGCAGAGGTCCAAGGAGCGAATGTCTGTAGGACACATGCTGCTGCTGTCGGTCGCTCTCCTCCACACACCACTGTGCTCCTGCTGCAGAGGGTGTAGCAGCAGGACGGAGTCCACTGGACGGCTTGGTGTGTTGGTCAGCCCCGGCTGATCCTCCTCCCCATGATGCTGGCGGTGCAGAAAAGAGGTTTATATCCCCTGTCCCTGGACTGGGGCAGAAACGGGTGGAAGAGAACAGACTAATGACTTTCTGCCTATATGCAGACAGTGACATTGCTGTCTTGCTCTATAAACTCTGGAAAAGAGCTGTGACTCACTTCCAGCCACAGTCCTTGAAATAGAAGAAATGGAGTTTTTCCATGGTGGCTCCTGCATCTTGATTTTCTTTCTTTCCACTTGAAGACTCCAGGTTTTATATGGACAGCCACATTTTTCACTACTGGGGAACAAAAGGAGGGAAGAGGGAAGGCTCTTACCTATGGCCAGCTTTCTCTGGTTTTGCTGGAGAGGCAGAGCTCTCTCTATGATTCTGTGCTTGCACAAGGTTTCCTTTCCACTGAAGCACATACTCTGCTGGACTCTGAGCGGTATGCTTAATGAGATAGCTTTTCCCATACTTTATACAGATGGGCAAGCTCTCCCTCTTCTACAGATTTTCAAGTGTATTCTGAAATAACAGCCTTTTCTCCTTCCTATGTGGTGACTGCTCCAGACCCACCAGACTTGCAGGTCATAAAAGTGGTTGTAAAATCATGGAACCATGTGTGATAGCTTTGTACAGGCACAGTTTTCACTCTTCAAATACACATGGCACTGTTTCACTATACACTGAAGTCAAGCTTTCCCTGTGTAGATACTCTGGTCTAGTGTGAGAAACGCCTACTTTGCAAGGTGCTTTCACTTTGCAGAAGACAGCTAAAAAAAAAGATGCCAGTCTATTCCTTCCTGCATTTACACTTCTTACATCCTTCCCCTCTTCCTCCCTTTCTCCTTGGTTCCTTTGCTACTCCTTCCTTTCCTCCCTTCCTTTCTTTCTCTCTTTCATTACCAGATGTTTCTATAATGGATAGATTAAACCCAAGGCTTTTCTGTAAGCATCGTGTTGTGTTTTCTCTCAGGAAAACCAGTGCCTGTTTCAGAAGCTGGGAATTGACCATGTCCAGTTTGTGTGTTTGGGGGACAGTGGGGAACACTGCTGATGAAATGGGTGCTTCCTCTCCACCTCTCTTTTCTTCTTCTTCCTTATAGGTTATTTCTCTGCTTCATTCTAAGGTGAATTTTGAATTTTCATTCCAGAATGAAGCTTTTCTTGCATTTATTCTTCGAACCCAAGCCACCATCAATGAACAACAGATTAATCGTTCTGAAGTCAACAGGTCATGGAGATTTAGAATAGCTGGGGCTTTAGATTAATTTCTGTGATTTTTCTGCATGGTAATATTTGTAGTGTGCTTCTGGAGAGTCCTTTCCACTTTGCGCTCTTCATGCTCCAACCTCACTGTGCTTCCATATATCTTTATCATCTCTGGGTCTTGTATACAATACATTCCTGTAATGTGTGGTGCAGGGGCCATGCTTTAGCATGTTTGGCTTAGAGGAAAAACACATGCCTAATTACAACTGCTGTTTCTCCTCTATTCTTTAAGATTAATTTGATTTTAATTTTTAAAAAGAAGAGACAGTGAGTACAGCTCCTGGGTAGAGCAGAAGTAGTTTTTAATGTGTCTTCTCATTTCTTCCCAGTCTCATTGTCAGGGTTGAGTGGTTCCATCACGACCTTGGTGGATGGAGGACAGGCAACCGATGTAATTTA
>NW_010273923.1:0-21918 GCF_000690775.1 Eurypyga helias
CCCCTCCCTGTTGGTGAGAACAACACTTCACTTCCTAGAGTTATTTTTGTCTTCACGTTTGAAAACCCAAGCAAGAAATTCCAGTCGCTCTGTGCTCTCATTTACACTCCTGACACATTTCTGCCTCTGAAAGTTTGGGGCTTGGAGATTGTCCTGCAGTAACAGATTGGAAGCTGGAGGAAGGATTGCTACTTCTTGTGCAAAGTTTTTTCTACTCTGTCTGAATGACTTGCATACAACTCTATACCAGTTAGCATTACCACACCCACAGTAACAGAATATCTACTTTACCTACTTAAAACTATTGTTTACAGTTACAAGGAAACAATTTTTCTTTTTTAATGATACAGCATGTTGCAGTTCACTGCTTTACAGAAAACCTCTTTATATAAATACTACATTTTATCTTTTGGTTTATGCATGCTTTGACTTAAAAACATGTCTCTGAGATACATTCATATTTGCACTCAAATGCTCTACCCACATTTTAAGAGTGATGTCACTGTTATTCCTATATCCTTTCTGAGAGAAGGCAAGTGATTTATAAATATTTTCCACTTGACTGCACATTGCATAAATCACTGGACTGACCTGTACCTTCAGCGTTTTTGTCTGCTCAGCCTTGCTATGGTCTGGGAGCTGGCAAAGGGCTCCTTTCTCTCGGGTCACTTTTTGGGCTTATCAGATGGAAATTCTTGAGGTGGTTTAACACTGAGATTTCTTTCCAACTTTCTTTTTTTCTGCTTTAAAAGAAGTCAGCTCTCAACACTGCTATCTGACAGCAGTAAAGACTAATAGAAAACAGCTTTATTGTAACTTTGAGGTAGACATTTTATTGGTAGAAGAAAAATAGCATTATTCTTTAAGGTATTGTTCTCTCTCTCTGCACTAGCATACTTCCTGTGTGGCCTCTAGCTAGATATTCAAAGCAGTGCTTACTTGGTTGAGGGTGAATGCAATGAATCCAGAGCAATAACACACATTTCTACAGGAGAAACAGGGACACCTGAAGTTGGAGCAGCTTGGGTACTTGTGCAACAATAATTCTCTTGTTGATTCATCTTCTCACACATGTTTTTCTCACACACCTTTTTTTCCCCTTTAGGCTCATGGGTTTATGGAGGTGTGGGTGAGGCCTATGTACCTTCTGAGTAATTAGGTTTACAGCATCATGTTCTACTGCCACTAAGTATTAGAGTGAGGAGATAACCTCCCTGAATATGTGCTGGAAAGGCAACACAGACAGGTATGCACAGTACAGGAGGTTTCTGCTGAGCATTGATGATAACTTTTTGAAACAGGTGGTGAAGGAACCAACAAGTGGAGGTGCGTTCTTGGACCTTGTGCTGACAAACAATGAAAGACTAGTTGGAGATGTGAAGGTTGGGAGTAGCCTTGGCTGCAGTGACCACGAGATGGTGGAGCTCAGGTTGTTGCATGGAAGTAGCAAGGCAAAAAGTAGAATTGCAACCCTGGACCTCAGAAGAGTTGACTTTGGCTTCTTCAAAGACCTGCTTGGAGGAATCCCACAGACTAAGGCTCTAAAAGGAAGAGGGGTGCAAGAGAGCTGGTTAATATTCAAACACCACTCCTTCCAAGCTCAAGATCAGCTCATCCCTATGAAGAGAAGTCAGGCAAAAGAGGCAGAAGACCTGCATGGATGATCTAGGAGCTTCTGGAAAAACTTAAATGGAAGAAGGAAGTTTACAGAATGTGAAAAAGGGAACTGTCCACTTGAGAGGGATATAGGAATGTTGTAGTAATGTCTTATCTGCTTCAGTCTTTATTGTTAAGGTTGGCCCTCAGGAATCCCAGACCCTGGAGGTAAGACAGAGGGCCTGGAGAAAGGAAGACCCTCCCTTGGTTGAGGAGGATTGGGTTACAGATTGTCTAGGCAAACTTGACATCCATAAATCTATGGGCCCTGATGGGATGCATCAGTGCTGAGGGAGCTGGCAGATGTTATTGCAAAGTCACTCTCCGTCATCTTAGAAAGGTCATGGAGAACAGGACAGGTGACTGAGGACTGGAGAAAAGCCAATGTCACACCAGTCTTCAAAAGAGCAAGAAGAAAGACCCAAGAAACTACAGGCCAGTCAGCCTCACCTCCATCCCTGGAAAAGTGACGGACCAGCTGATCCTGGATGTCATCTTGAAGCATGTAAAAGAAGAGAAGGTTATCAGGGGTAGCCAACATGGATTCACCAAAGGGAAAACATGCTTGATCAATCTGGTCATGACTAGCTGAGTGGATGAGGGGAGAGCAGTGGATGTTACCTGAGTCGACTTCAGCAAGGCCTTTGACACTGTCTACCATAATATCCTCATAGGTGAGCTTAGGAAGTGTGGGTTGGATAAGTGGACAGTGAGGTGGATTGACAACTGGCAGAATGGCAGAACTCAGAGGGTGGTGATCAGGGGTGCGGAGTCTAGTTGGAGGCCTGTGATTAGTGGTGCTCTCCAGTAGTCACTACTGGGCCCTGTCTTGTTCAACATATTCATAAACGACCTGGGTGAGGGGACAGAGTGTACCCTCAGCAAGTTTGTTGATGACACAAAACTGAAAGGTGTGGCTGATTGTAGGGTCCTGCACCTGGGGAGGAATGACACCATGCACTGGTACAGGTTGGGGAAACCTGCTGGAAAGAAGCTCTGCAGAGAAGGACCTGGGAGTCAGTTGACCACGAGCCACCAATGTGCCCTTCTGGCCAAGAAGGTTAAGGGTATCCAGGAGTGCACTAAAACCAGCATGGCCAGCAGGTTGAGGGAGGTTATTCTCCCCCTCTATTCTGCCTTACTGAGGCCACATCTGGAGTATTGTGTCCAGTCCTGGGCTCCCCAGTTCAAGAAAGACAAGGAACTACTGGAGAGAGTCCAGCAAAGGACTACAAAGATGGTGAAGGGAATGGGGCACCTATCTTATGAGGAAAAGCTGAGAGCTGGGTCTGTTTATACTGGAGAAGAGAAGAATGAGAGGAGATTTTATCAGTGCTTATAATTATCTGAAGGGAGGTTGTCAAAAGGATGGAGCCAGGTACTTTTCAGTGGTGCCCAGTGACAAGACAAGAGGCAATGGGCACAAAATGGAATGCAGGAAATTTCAGCTCAGCATAAGGAAAAGCTTTTCTACTTGCAAGGCATCAGAGCACTGGAACAGGCTGCCCAGAGAGGTTGTGGAGTCTCCCATACTGGAGATATTAAAAACCCACCTGGATGCATGCCTGTCCAACTTGTTCTAGGTGAACTTGCTTTGGCAGGGGGTTTGCACTAGATGACCTCTGAAGGTCCCTTCCAACCCATAGCATTCAGTGATTCTGTGAGAGTCCATGAGGATGGACAGGGCTTTCTCACTGTTTTTATGTCTGCATCAACTGCATATTCACTTCTAAGCTCTTATTCTGTATTCAGAGGCAAACCCTTGTTGCAAGACCACTCAAATTTCCTAGTTAACAGGTTCTGAACTTAGCTATCATTTTCCCAAGAAGTCAGTTCCCTGGACAATGTTATCTAGTAAATCCATTTTTGCTTGCAACTAAAGTAAGCTTGAAATGTTACTGCCTTTTCCTTCCAGATATAATTTGTAAACTTCACCTTCAAAGTATTGTATCACTCTAAGTCCTTTGTCTGATTTTTTAAAATTAGTCCTGTCTATCTGCCATGAGAAGTCATTGTCTCAGATTATCAGTGCTGCTTTGCAAAAGAAGGATTGATTTTGACATATTAAACTGAAAGGAATTCAGTTTCCATTCTGCTTCTCTACTCTTACAATTGCTTGCTTCTGGTTTTACTCTCTTTTTATTGACATTCAGTTTTTATACTGCCTTTTCCACAGACCATATTCTCAACATATTTTCCCAGACATCATCTTTATTACTTTCTGCTCCAAGACCTAACTATGCTTCATTTATAGATCTCTTAGACTTATTTATCATCCTTTCTCCTCTAGCTTCTGCACCTGCAACTTAAGATTCTTGATCATTGACATCCATCTCACATAAACTTCCCTTTAAACTTTCCCTGGTTTACCAACATGCATGTCATCACTTCACAAAGACCCCTAACCTAGGTGATTCATTATACAATGCTCTCTATTTTGAAGAAAATCAACTTCTAGGAGGAGAGAGAAATCTGCACAGCACATGAAACATCTTATGATCAATTAGTGCACGCAAATAAAGATGATCACAGGTTATGCTACAAACATTCTTGAACAAGCTTGCCCACAGAGACTTCTGTAATGCCTATTAGACCCAATTAGGGTTTTACTTCAGGAGAAACCCCATTCATTTTAATAGGGTTACTTGTGCATTTTGATTCATTTTAATAACAGTACACAGATATACCTTGCTGACAACTCAGTAGCATTCAATTATTTGTAAGTTTTGCCAAAGGCAACTTTGAAAAGCAAGCTATTGTCAACAGACTTAACCTTGTCAGACAAGGGCTTGCATGCTTACTAAAAAATTGCAAATGTCTGCAAATCATAATCTCCTAAGTAGAAAGACACTGGATTTTGAAGTCTTGCATTTTCTGCCTACATTTCTGTGTTGTGCCATGCAAATAGCCAGAGTGCACTTTTCTGTTCCTGTATGTATAAACTGGAATAGCACTGTATGTGTTTTGTTTTGGGTTTTTGTTGGGACCTTCTTCTACAGTTAGCATGCAAGTGATATAGCTGAGAGCAGAGCTGGGACCGCTCTTTCCCAAATGTTAGTGTCTATCTAACGTTGGCCAGTTCCATCATAAAATAAAACCTTTCAATGACACAAAGACAGAAGAAACTCATGCTTCCTTTCTTCCTCATGGACATCTGTGTCATAGTACAGGGAGAACTGCAACATTCCATTCCTTTCCAGGATACATGAAAATATCTGATAGTGAGAAAAGTGAAAAATAAGGATTCAAACCTCTGGATATTTGACCAATTCAATCATAAAAGAAATCACTGCTGCTCTTGAAACATGTTCAAAATATATTTATAGCAGACAGTAAAAATATTATTCTAAAATTCTGTTTCTCTGTGTTATTGCAAAATGACAATATTGTTTTTAGCCCATTTCTTTTAACCAGGTTGACAGAATTATAGGTTGACATTACTGTGAAATTTTATGATGTTAACTGTGCCAGTTTGATTAGCCTTGATTGACAGCTTGTACCTGCACAGAAAGTTAAATATCTCAGAAATACGGCAGCAGTGAATAGTGTGTTGCCTCCTTCATTAGTGTAAATATACAGGTAACTACAAGTAACAAGAAATACATACCAGAGTAAGCAGTAATAAGATAACATGTACTGTTAAAATAATCAGTATGTTACTACCATATAGGTAATTTATATTTTCTCTCACCTAAAACACTCCATGTTCGACAAACATTAAATGCACACTGTCTGACATAAGAATTCTGAAAAAAAATTGAGATCTTTCATTCGGTAGACATGCCGTTCCTAGATATGTAGTAGCATGGCTGAGGGATTAATTTTAAAAATCTCAGCACACTCAGTGGCTGCATCTGTATTGTCATATCTACAGACACTAGTTATGACTTCATTGTAAGAGCTGTGCTAGGTTTTGTAAGTCAAAATTGTCCAGTCACACATTATTGAAAATAATTCTCTCCACCTATTGCACCTTTTAAGAGAGTATTTGGAATTAAACATTTCAAAACTTAACTTCTTGAACTGATGTATAAATATGTCTACTGGAAACGCTACTCCACAGTGTTTGGTTTTAAAAACTTATGTGCCACTCTTAGTTTACAGGAAAATGTTCAAGTACAGAAAGGTTTTAAAAATAGTAGTTTTGCAAAAATAATCCAATGGCTTTCTTTGATAGTTCATTTTCTGGACAAACAAACTTTGGTAGATAAGGGTGGTGTTGTAGTCTTACTGACTCTCAGAGAAAGCTTAATAAAAACATATGACATACTGTTTGACGATACTGAATACCCCTTCCAGTGCCAAATTACTATTCCAGTTACTGGTACATCCCATCATGGAAGATAAAAATATACTCAGGGTGAATGAAGTTGTTATTTCATTGTGTTAGGAGAATGGAGAGATGTGCTCTGTGCATATATGTAGAGCAGAATGTGGAGAATAAAAGTAAGAAAATTTGAAAAGTGCAGTCTGTGTATTCCCGTTGCTTACACAAATGTTCTTCTAAATATGCTTTTAAAACAGATGTGATCAATATGACTATAAAAATAAAATACATCTTTATATCTGTTGTGCTGTAACCCCAGCTGGCAACCAAGCACCACAGCTGCTTGCTTACTCCTCCCACAGCAGGACGGGGGAGATAATGGTAAAAGTAAGAGTGAGAAGACTCAGGGGTTGAGATGAAGACAGTTTGATAGGTAAAGCAAAAGCAAACCAAGGAATTCATTTACTACTTCCCATTGGCAGGCAGGTGTTCAGCCATCTCCAGGACAGCCAGCTCCAGGAAAGCAGGGCTCCATCATGCATAACGGTTACTTGGGATGACAGATACCACCACACTTAGAGTCCACCCCTTCCTCCTTCTTCCCCCAGCTTTATATGCTGAGCATGACATCATATGGTATGGAATATCCCTTTGGTCAGGTGGGGTTAGTTGTCCTGGCTGAGTCCCCTCCCAACTTCTTGTGCACCCCCAGCCTACTCGCTGGTCAGGTGGTTTGAAAGGCAGAAAAGGCCTTGACTCTTTGTAAGCACTGCTCAGCAGTAACTAAATTATCCCTGTATTATCAACATTATTTTCAGCACAAATCCAAAACACAGCTCCATACTAGCTATTATGAAGAAAATTACCTCTATCCCAGACAAAACCAGCACAATATGATAAGCAATGTAAGGTATGTTCCTCGTATTAAATGCTCTCTCTGTTCAATGTGGGGAACTTTTAATAACTACAGAAACAAATACTGTGAGCCGCCCCACACCCCCACCCTAACAACCCCAGACCCAAACCACAATAAAAAACAAATGTTCAGTGTAGTTGGACTGAGAGCACATATTGGTTAGAGTGAAATATGTTACTGCATGGCTGCAACACTTTCCAAAATAAATATCCTGACTGCTTGAATTAAAATGGAAACAAAAGATATGTTAAATGTGGCAGCTTAAAGTAAGACACCATAAGAAAGAACTCAAATTTGTTTCAAAACAAAATTAAGAAGATAGTTTCTAAAAAGCCACTGTGTTTTGTCAGTCTGTGGTATCAGTTCAGTATGCAATTAATTACAAGAGAAAACTGAGTTCAGTAACGATTTGGTCTGATTAGGCTGAAGACAAGACAAGCAGAGGGCATAAACTATGGCCACTAACTCCCACATTCATAATGATTTGAGAGGCATTTCCCAAAAGTTATTCTAGTCTAAATCCTGAATATAGCATTTGGCCTTTAACCGAGTACCAGTCTCATCAGGAACTAGTGTTCAAAGGTTGACGGAGAGGCAGACCATGGGCCCTACCCAATAAGTACTTCCATTTACTTGCTAATGGATCCTGCTGTTTGGGTTTTATTTTATTCAGAAAACACATTCACATTGAATTAAGCCTCTGCTGAATTGTACTATTTCTGTCTTTAATATACACTATTGGTTTGACTGCCAAATAATCTCTCTTCTGCTAATGCAGAGGCAACTCTCCCTTTACAGTAATGCATTACTCTGCTTTGATTGAAGTTTATTTCCAGCATATTCAGCTTCCTTTTCATTAATGCCCACGAAATACAGCAGCTGGAATCTACCACACAGAGATGGCACCTAAATTCCAGGGAGAGCATTACCCTCCACTACCCTCCAGTTCTGTGGCAGAGAGGCTGCAGGAGAGGAAGGGAGAAACAGAATTTGCCATTGCTCCAGGGGAGGAGCCTTTGGAGAACACCAGTGCTACAGCTGGGAGAACAGTGTGGTCTTCATGAGGCCTTAAAGGACAGTCATCAGCACTCTACACCTCCAGAAGACAGGAGGAGGTCTCTTTCATTACATCTAATGGGTCTTTTGTCATCTTGCCTTAGAATGAAATGTACAGCAGTAATTATGGTCTTGGTATCGAAAACGGGCATTCCACAGCCATCCAATCTGCTATACTGTTAAGCCAATCATTATTTCCGAATGTAGAAGGGATGTACAATTACAGTTGAAAGTGGATTCGTTTACACCTAGCACTGCTTAGAACAATTATCACAGTAATATGAAGTAGAGTGAGTTTGATTTAGCTACAAAAGCGTACCATGAGTTTTCTGGAAATTATTTTTATGGATTCCTCAGCATCTGTGTAGAGCAAGTTCCAAGTGAAAAGGACTGTCTCTACTTAGACTGTTTAGAATTAAGACTGCCTCTTTGAGTACCATTTAAAATATTTCAAAGCAGACCTATTAGGCAGTCTTACAAACTAGTATATACAAGCTGACTTTACAGACTGTGATTCGTGTTTGTACTTACATTGTCTTTATTCTAATAATATTTTACCATAGACTCTGTGTAATTTAACCTGTAAATATAGCAGCATGTGTTAAGCTCCAACAATAGAGCTGAAAGCGTACAGTGTTCGTAGTCCTGACCTGCTACACATTAACTTACTAGCAGACTAGTTAAAAGACAATTAGTCCAATTTCACATTTCCTAGCAGCCGAAAAATTTCATGTTATTTCAGTCACAGTGGATGGATGCCAAGTTCACTGGAAACAACCCTGCTGATTTACCCAGTCCATTTTAATACTTTAGAAATACTGTTAAAACATTGCTGTCCTAATTACACAGGAATCAGTGCACAGTGTCTCTCTCACCCAGGATTCTCCCAGAAGAGCTGCAATCACCTGCATTCCGCTTAATTTCACCATGCAATTCCAACTAATTTCATCCTAGTACAGTGCTGTCAGACAACTCCCATGTCTCTGCGGTTTTAATCGATTAGCTCAATGTCTCTATAATGCATCACCAGCTGCCAGGCACAGAACTGGACGCTTCGCAAGCATTTCAACTAAAAGACAGTTTAATTACTATAGCAGCATCTCAAAGGCACAGGCACAAGGACTTGGAAAAGAATTATTAAAATATTTGGTGTCAACAAACCACTTTATAACTGAGCAAACAATGACAATCAAAAGGTAGGAAATAAGGAGAAAGTCACATTTATAAGTACTGTCTTTTTAATGGACTCTAACGTATTCAGGCAAATAGAGTGCCATAAGTATTACTGTTTACACAATGCAATTGTGCTTTATGTTAATTCTTCTGCTGGAATACAGACAGGTAAAAATTGGCACTGCTGTCAGTAAATTACAATACAAGAAAGATACCTTGGATTAAAAAACAGTTGAAGTAAGCAAATTAGACAATAAGTAGACTGCCTTAAATTTAGGAGTTACTGAACCAGACTGTAAACTTTGGTTCATACCTTGCACCACTTTTGTGCATCGTTGCTCAGAATAGTGCAATGAAAGGGTCTTGTGGCTGTCTGTTGGAAGTGAACACTTGCATAGGAAAAAACAGACATTACAATAGCACTTTTAACAGAATCAAAAAGGTTGTAGATCAGCCAATGAGAAAAATTACCCCAGGAATTTAGGGCAAATCCTTTCCTCCCCCTTTGTGCAAGACTATAGAATGGTCAAAATATAGTAGGAAAAGCTTGTCCTCTGCCTGTGTAGCAGAAACAAGGAAGTCAAATTATACAAGCCCCAAACAGTCAGATCCAGCAGTTCTCTCACAAAACACACACAGAACCAAGCTTCACCAAGACTCAGAGTATATGACTACAAACCACAGAAGTATAATTGGATTTAAAGTCTTTTTCAGCTGACATAAATGCTCATTTGTTTGCTCACAGCTCACTTTCAATATAAGGCTTGCAGTAACTTCAGCATGGCTGTATCCTAAAACTGGCTATTGATGGGTTGGCAGGTGCTGGGGAAGAGTTCAAGGTCACATGCTCCACTCTAGTGGGAGATGTCTATATTTGATCTTGGTGACCTCTTCTAGCAGTCTGAAAGGATAGCATTGACAGAAGCTGCATAAAGACTTGCCCATTTTTCTTTACTACAAGGGAGGGGTCACTATGATTTATCGCCTTTGTCACGGGAAGAAAAGAAAAGGATGGGGAAAAGGAAACTTACTGCACTTAGAGTTCTAAGAACCTCAGGGCGACATTGCACATAAATGGGAATTAATAAAGCTAGCGTGTCCTCAGGCCTCACACAGTGCTTGTGTAGTACATGGAAGCATGTGAGACTGGATGTCATCCATACCTGGCTCATTTACACCATTTAAAACATGCTGTTTCATTTGACTAACTTACTTCTTTTGGTGGAATCTCAACCATCTGATTTTCCTTGACGTTATAAAACAAATCTGAGTTATAGGAACACATGACACCTGGGGTTCTCCATTTTAAAAGCAGAAAGATCTATGAAACATTTCCACTGCCTAACTCATATACTTGCTTTTGCAACATACAGTCTCACAGCAAGTTTTTGCAGAACTGCAGCAAACCCTTTTCTATCACTTATCCTTTTGCATCCTGTGGCATTCTGTGCCTAAGTGAAACACACAGACACTTCAGTTTTCACTTCTCTTCTGCAAATATGAGCCACTTTGGTAACTAAAATATCCACTTTGTAATCAGCATAGCGCAAGGCAGAGTTATAAAATAAATAGTAAGTTATAAGATATTTTTTGAACTCAGATGAGTTTATGTTTAACAAATTACCCACTTTTATGAATTTCTTGAATCTGTGCAAGACATAAGCCTTTCCTCACATTTAGATTAAGTAAGTTCCAGATTTTTTTTCCTTAAAAATGTTAGCCATCTATACACAAGGTACAGTATTAGCTTTCACCTGTAAGGAATTTAAAGGCATGTACAGTGTCAAGTCTTCAATACATTTAAAATATATATTTTAAAAGTAAGACCCAATAAATTATTTCTTCTGTGAGGTGTTGATTTCTTCACACATGTTTTAAAGCTAATGTGGATAGAAGATATTGTTCAGCCACAAAATGATCAGCAACATGCAGGAACTAGTGCAAAATACCTCCAAAATAAACATGGTAATGCTGCACAAAAAATTTAACCTTAAACTGACAGTTGTTTTGATTTCTTTTCTTCATCAGCCCCATTACTGGCCAGGTCTCTAAAGAATGGGTAATTTACATTTTTCAGTATTTACATACTATCTGCAAGTGCAAGTGGAGTGAGCACAGGGCCATGGGTTTCTTTGTTCATTCACTTATTTAAAAGCTTTTATTGAGAAACAAAGTAATTGTGTATATTACAAACTTGGTAATGCAGCTGGAGTCACCAAAGATTTTATCATACCAGTAGACCCCTCCTGATATACAACTATTATTTAATCTGTGGTTAGCTGAAGAGTTAATGTGACACTTGCTACAATGACTTGTTTGCTTAAGAAGTGATATCTAATTTCCTTCCCTAATTATGGGAAGTGCCAGGAGGAGGCTCAAGGTTTGGTGTTTTGGGTTGTTATTCAGAGAAATGTCATACAAAGAAAACAGCATATCCTTTTTTATTTTTTTATGCTGCTTCATAATGAGTTGAGAACTGCTTCTTATTCATAATGTCTACAAACAAATTTAGCCACTTCACCCTGGAGGATTATCCACTGGGTTTTCCAATGTCTGATTAACAAGTGTCTAGAGATCATTGTTCCCAGGGCTATCAATCTCTTGCTCTACCTTCCTTAATTTTTGTCCAAGGCAAATTTAATGACAGCATCTATTCTCAGGGAGTTCTTAGATTTTAAGGAGCACAGCATACTGCAAAGTAATTTAACTTTTTAGTAACTGCTATTATATATTCACATAATTTTCAAGAATCTAATGAAAACAACAACCAAACAAAAAAGACAAATAACACACAATCTTGAGCTGGAACACCTATTTTTCATGTAACACCTATTTTTCACGCGAAAATCTGTTTCCAGATGCTGTAACTGCACACAGGCACACTTTAAAATATGAATTCTAGCTCAGATTCATTCAATACTGATTTGACTTCAGAAGAATGAAAAAGTATATAATTCATTATCACCCATCCCTGAATTAGATATATGAATGTGAAAATCTCTGTTACTAATTTTAATTGCACTATTCCCTCTCCACAGGAGACTGCAAAATCGGTTTGGTGAAATAGTAGTGAATCACATCAAAGTAGTGGGATACATTTTATAATATATCTAAATAACTATCCCATTTTCCCAGCATGTTGCTGTGTATTTTAAGTATTAATATTATGACTCTGGTTTAGAAGAATGTAGCTTTATTTTATTCAAATAAATTTTCCTAGCACTGTATGTTAGCACTGTTAAGAATCAGGCTAAATTCTAAGTGGCTATCAAGTAATAAAGGAGAAATATTTACTGCAGAACCCAACATGAAAATGTGTTTGCCTAGTCATAAAACACTCATGAAAGGAGCTTGCACATGCATAATTTTGATGCAGTAATGCTCTTTCCCATCTAATCCCATTTTTTTTCCTCCTTCAGCTGCAATGTTTATTATCTGAACCTAGAATGGGTTTACTTGTTTGCATGCTATGCTTTGTTGCAATTCTATCAGGCTGGACACTAAGATTTCTCAGTAGATTTGCAGCATTATTATTTCCACTTATAGAATCATAGAATGGTTTGGGTTGGAAGGGACTTTAAAGATCATCTACTTCCCACACCCTGCCATGGGCAGGGACACCTTCCACTAGACAAGGTTGCTCAAAGCCTCATCCAGCCTGGCCTTGAAGACATCCAGGGATGAGGCATCCACAACTTCTCTGGGCAACCTGTTCCAGTGCTTCACCACCCTCTCCGTGAAGAATTTCTTCTGATATCTAATCTGTTTCATCAACTCCCACCCAGAAGTGCAAGACATTGTCGGACATCAACACTACCTTTGGCACTGGTTTCATAAGAATGAAAAAGCTTAGACGACTGAAGAGGTTGATAAGTGTTCAAGGAATAAACCCTGAAGAAATACCTAACATACTGCAAGAAAATGTGCTTAGAAGCAAGATTTTCACAACATGCCTATATTAGGTTGCTAAACCAGCTAAGTATTTGAATGTTTAAAGACACTGAATGCCTGTATAAAGAAAGGAACTCCCACTACAAATAGTCTCAAGAGTGACTCGTAATTTGGGGGAGCATGCAAGAGATTGAAGACTACAATTCAGCAGAGTACTATTTGTGACTGATAATTTATTATCTGGGTCTAGATTTCAATTCTGATGCAAAATTTCTCTTTAAATTTGAGACCATTTTTGTGTACCTGAAATGTACAAATTAAGGTGAGCAGCTATATTATATTTTAATGTCTACAAAGCATCTGAATCCAGACGCCATTGCTCTGTTCAGTATAGATATTCTCTCAGATGAAAGTGTTGAACAGGAAGCTGAGGAGAAAGAAAAAAGGGGTCCTGAAAAATGACCTGAAAATGGAGCAGAATGGAATCTGAAGCAGCAGCAAAGGCAGAAATAAATTATTTCAATTATTTGAATTAATTTATTAAATAATTTGTCTGAAAGACAACACTCATTGTGTGAAATCTGACAACATACTTACAATGAAATTCAGTGGTACAAAAATTAAATACCTAATTATAAATGGGGTGGCCTGTGCTGAATACAGTTCATACATGTACACATAGACTATGCATACAAAACACTCTGTGCTTAAGAAGCCTTCGTGAGCTTTAAAACAGATGCATTGTTTCTTGTTAATTCACATCACCTATGGCATATACTTCCTGTATTTGTAAGTTAGAGTCATTTGACACATAGACAGTGGATGTCAAACATCCTAATCCATGAAAAATCAGGATTTGGTTAATTAAATGCATAATTTTCTTCAATTCTTGCTGAAAATCATGTATGTATCGTTCAACAATTATTTTTTTCATTAAGAAGCATTCTGTAGTGGGAGACATGACTGTTGCAATTTCTGGATATGAAATGTTTAAAAATGGAAGTTGGGAATTATATTGTTTCCAAGTAATGGTGAAAATGTACCTTCTACTAGCCTTAATCAGCCATCCTTGCTGCAGTATAATTTTTTTTTTAATTATTATTTAAAATACATAGAGACAAGACCTACAGAACAGTGCACTGTCATTTTGCATAAACATATCAGGCAAAATTTAAAAGGTGACAGGAACCTGAAGTCAATGAATACTTTTTCAGAATTATAAGCTTACTACTTTAGTTAGATATTTTCTCCCCAATAACATCATCCATATTTTAAAGCATGTGAAAGAACAGGTTTGTACGATTTTAAATCAAACATTATTATATCCCCAAATACTTATATATTTAGAACTTGAAGACAGTGCTTTAAGATAGCATTTTAATAAGAGACATCATCAATTCAATTCCATGATTTAACTGTAAAATCCATCCTCACTTGAAATTGTGTAAGTATGTTGGAGTACACAGCAATGTAAGAAAGACTGGGAGAAAAAAGTGCTGATTTAATTATGCTAACAGTATTCCTGTAAGTGTAAAAAAAGATGGCAAATGAACAACAATGGATTTTTTTTTTTAATCAATCATTTTTTAATAAATATTTTTGTTCAAAAACAGTAAGCAACTATAGCATTGCTGGGCGGCGGTAGTTCTCAGATTATCCATTTTCCAGGTGTCCTGGAAACCAGGACAATCTGTACAAAATCTGTACCAATCTGTACAAAAATAGGACCCATGGTATTACCACTAACTTCATTTCCCACTTTCCCTATTGGCTATTCCAAAAACAGAATTCAATTCCTGGTTACTGAAAATAAGCTGATCCCAGCGCTGTTCTTGAGGAGAAATATGAAAAGGCTGGCATTCATGTCAGACTATGCCTGCTACTTTTAGACTATATCTAATGGGTACAGGCAACTGAAATTTTACAAAGACCAAAAGTTGGTGCAGGAGACAGAAAGTTCTTTGATTGCATAGTTCTAACACTACAGCCACCATTCCACCAAATTAATTAAATTACCATATTGAACTTCAGAAGTATAGTAGATAATCTCTCTTTTGACCTGATGTCACATTATAAAAAGCTAATAAAAACTATTCATCCTCTCACTAATATTTTCGTAATGATTAGTCTAATTAGCAACTTTAAACTGTTGAATATTACTGGCCATGAACTAATGACATTTTAATAAGTTAAAATGCACAGACTGTTTTACAAAAACTTCCAAGGACAGAAAATAAGGTCCTTATGTTGCAGATATCAATTTCCTTTTATTTTGATAAAAATATATAGAGAGGCAAATGTCTTTGTTTAGCATTACCCTAGGTACTACATTTCAAGTACCACATTTAAGTGAGTTCTGGCAGTCATTTTATACACACACAGTTATGAATGTCAACTATGTAGTTAAACCATATGCATATAGTAGCATTTTACATTCATATATATGCAACAAATGCACACAGAAATAATGTTATCTTTTAAAAACACCCTTAAAGTGCATGTATTTACAGACCCAAAGCAGAGCGAGTATGCCCATCTCTTTTTTTCACTATATCACCTAGACTAATAAAGGATACTAATTACAAACCTTGACTTGTTTACAATTATGCGGACATTGCTCAACAAAGAGGAGAAATGAAGTATCCAAATGACATCTACACTGTTAATTAATAATTACTGAACAACGTTATTTTATTTAGATTTGCAGGTGACTACACTGTCAAAGCTGCCAATTGCATTTCTGCCAGCAATCCTTTTACAAGTGCGCTGGTAAAACTGCAAGTCCAAAGCATGGTGAAGGCCAAGCAGCCATCTCCTAGAATATTTACCCTTTTAGATATGATATTAGAAGATATTGGTGAAGATACCTAATAAAAATATCAGCAAAGTGGTCCTTTCTAATATTAGAATATTATTTGAAAATTACTTAAAGATAGACTGATACAAATATTGAAATAATTGTTATTAAACATAGTTATTTTTATTTTAAAAGTAACCTTCAAAGTGTTTAATCTATAATACTTATAAAAGAACTGGATGGGATAATCTGGCTGTTTTGGAAGAGCCTATGGCAATTCTGGATTATGAATGGTTTGCTCTGTTTATATGGGGGAAATAAAGTGACAGAGAAAGCATCACTTGTAAGGTGAAATATTCGTTAAATGCCTTGATATTTGTATTCAACTGCATGTTCTGTAACATAAAAAAATAAAGCAATATAGATTATTGATAACAAATCTATAAGAATGTTTCATTAACAACCACCTGAGACCACAGCAGCCCATTTCCCTGAGCTTTTCAGCTCTATTTCTTAATTTCCGTATGTCTAAAAGCCACCTCAGTATGATGAAGGAACAGTATGTAGGAACATTGAAAAGTCAGTGACTTCTCTATGTCAGTGCAGGGTAGATATTCAGGAAAATACCCTACCAACCCAATGTACAGCCTATGATGACTGGATTCAAGGGGTTTCAGGTAGCTTCAGGACAGAGCCTGCAGTCAAACTAAATAAGAACTAGAAGTGGTCTAGGAATCACTAGAAGTTACTTGTACAACCTTGATTTTCTACTGAAGTTTAAGGCAATGTGATGAAAAATTAATTTCCATTAATTGTACCACATATATGTATTTTAATAACTTGTGTTATTAAATAACATGCATTAATAATGTGCATTGAGTATACAATCATGGGTTTCCACTGAAATCACTTAAGTTGCTATATCCAGCAAAGTCCAAGGGAATCAGGTGAAAACATGTATGACCTTGCAGATAATAGCATGCAACTCCATCAATCAGTTTTATCATGTCTTGCACTTTAACCCATCTGCATGTGTAATGAATCTAAAGAAAATAAGAAAATTAATGTAAATAATTGATCTCTTAGTTATATTTTTTACTTCTAACAAACTCAAGTTCAGACATGCAAAAAATACTGTATATGTTACTGATCCAGAAGTGAAGCAGAGAAATTTCATTGGTGTAAAAGTTATTTTTTTACACAAAAGCCATGGAAGTACTTGACAAGTAAAATATATCTAATTCTTATCCTTGATTTTTCTCAACATAAAAAAAAGTTGGAAGCCAGAAGTGTGGGAATATGTTGCAAGAATCTTCTCTAGCAACATATTGCTATTAATTTGGGGCCTACAGTAAACTTAGTAATTATTTTTAGTCTTAGACGTTCTGAAATGTGGTTGCAAATTGCCATATTTAAGTATTACAACGTCTTACATTCAGGCACCTCTCTGCCAAAGAATCAATGTATTAAGCAAGAAGAGAAATTTAAAAACTAATCTGTTGTCATTTTGTATAGAACATATATAATAACTACCTGTCTCATGAGAAAACTGGAAGAGTGAAATCCTAAATATTACACACTGTAAGTTTGTTGTCAGGTGCTTATCTATTCTGTCATTCTTTACATACTTCTGAAATGGAACTATTTCTACCATGCACTTTACCATTCTTTAACAGCTGCACAACAATCTACTTCAGAAAGAAAAAGAAAAAAATGTAATTCAAAGCAGTATACATGTCTTTAGTAACATTTTCCAGGTAGTTCATGAATTGCTTTAGGCCTCGACTCTTACTGGTTATAAACACCAGCTGTCACCTTCAGAACCACACCACAGGTCTGTCCTCAGGTCCAAAGTGAAATGCATTTCACGGTCTGAATTCTGTCCTCTGGAAATTATTAAACCACATTCCAAAACCACTGCAAATAACATTTCAGTTTAGCATGATTGGCAGGTCATGTAGAAGAGGTCCTGGTACTGCTTTTTAAAACTCTATTACTTTTGATGCCCAGGAAGGACAGTTTTCACAGGTCAAGCTTCAGATCACTGTTGCAAGCTAAAAGCCTATATCAAAGTTATCTGCACCATACCTACTTGTACGTAAATAAAGAAGAGTTCATCTTCTAATGCCATAGTGAACAAAAGGAACAACAATATTAAAAGCTCATACCAGCTCTTGTTTTAAATCATATTTGAGTGGCCTGGTTTCCCAACTAAGTTTTACACTTTACAAGTAAATATCGACTTACATCAGAAGACTGATCCAAAGCAATGTGACCTCCCTCCTTCCTCACTCTCTTTCACAACTTTCCATTAGTCTCTCCTTCTTGCTAACACTTGTTTGATGTATTTTTCTAGTTTTCTTTTTCCAAACCCTCCACTTGCCACACGGACTCTGTCTCTGCCTGTCGTCTTACTGTCCTTACTCAGCTCTCCCTCTGCAGGCTTCCCATATTCATCATGTCCCTTTCTATTATTTTACAAGAAGTTTGTGATCTTCTCATTCTAGATCCAACCTAGCATACTTCCACCCTACTTTGTCTTTACAATACCATCTGATCTCAAAAGGTGCTGCAATGTTATACAGAAGTTTCCTCTTTTTGGGGTCTTTAATCCCTCATGAACAAATTTCTCCATCAGATCATCTCTGTCTGTGCTCACCGGTGACCTCCTCACACCATGAGACCACATTTTTTTATTAGTTTCATGGGCCTCTACACCCATGTGTATCATAAAATGTGATGTGCCAGTGCCTTCTCACACTGATACATGGCTGCTTTAGCAGGGATACAGTCGACATCATATTATCAATGGCTTGTGGATATACTTGAAAGTTAGCAATGGCTGAGCTCTCCTTGGTCTCTTTGAAAAAATTATTAGTATACAACATGGCCACCAAACCATTGTCCTTAGAAATTTGCAGCACAAGCCCCAACAGAATTCTATTTTTAAAAAATGTGTCCCAGGTTAATGAAGACAGAACACATGCAAGACAGGAGGGATGATTCAGCTGCTGTTATTAATTTTTCTATAGATGTATTTTTCTTTTAATTGGGACCAAGGGGCAAAATTAATTAGTTCCTTAGACAATCAAGGGTTACAAGCAGCAGTTACTCCTCTGATAACAATCTTAAAATATACAATTGCCAGAAGTTTGTAATATAGACACTTGTGGAAGAACAGTTACACAGAAACATACTTTCAAGCTCTGAAATGTTGGAGAATGAACTGGAAATAATCAAACTAATGTTTATATATACTACAGTCATAACTGAATCCTTAAAGTTGTGCACTTCATGGGGTAAATGAATAACTGTTAGGATTTATATTTTATTAGCAGTAAATAAACCAAGCACATAACAACAATATTATTCATAAGAAACTGTCCTTAGCCTTCTGTCTCAAACAAAATACAAACTTAAGAAGAGCAAATGCATTCTTTTAATTAACTGCTGTTCTTACTTAATGTTACACTTTCTTTTTTCACTAAATCTTAAATACCAATCAACAAAATTACCATAGTCACTAGGTAAATAATGTTTTTCAAAAAAGATTCTGAATATAACTTTTCATTCAAATAAAAACAAACAATACCATAAGGAAACAAACCAGGGTTTCTTCTGATCAGGTCACTGCATAAGTAAGGCTGGTCTAGGGGAGATATTAACTGTCTAATCAATAATTATGTAAAACCTCACTTACAATACCTTTTGCTTCCGAGTTAATAAATCTCATCAAAACTTTCTGCACCTTTGATAAACTTTTTAAAAGAAAATGGGGCAATTTTTGCAGTAAGAGTTTTATCAGAAATTAGTGGGAAGTAATTATTCACATGGCCTGATTTTATTAGGAAATGAAATGGGGTTGTTTATTAAAAATAATGATTTTTCAATCTAGAATAATTTTGTGCAAGTAATACTTCTGCTTCTACACTTGTCAATTAGGTATACGCATACAATTCAGTTGGCTGGAAAAGTATTTGATGAAGCTGATTTTCTTCCCCATCCTTACAAAAGACCTTAACAAAATCAGAAATAAGGAAAACCTACCACAAACAAAACCACTGAAACTCTTTGTACTCTACCTAAAATGAAGATTAGAGTTATTAGAATTATTGGAGAAGCCTTTTAAGTTATTTATTCTTTACTGAACAGAGTGGACAAGGTCATAAAGCAATTAAGGCATCTCACAGAACACAGATATGTCAGTTTGAGCCATGTCCCAAATTCATGTAGGAAGTTGTTTCCACTCCATCCAAGCATACCAGAGGATGGACACCAAGCATACCAAGGAGGGGAGTCAAGGGCTCTTAGCTGTGACAATCACTACATCAGTCCCTCACAGGCAAATGGTTAATGAAACTGGTGCCTTCCAATACTGCCAGCTTCAGCTCAGGAAGAACCTTTGACTGGACAGAAAAATCTCAACTGAAAGATAAAATAAAACAAAAATCTCGATCTGCTGGTAACAGAACATATCCTGCCCATGCAGTTTTTATCAAATATTATCCAGCAAAGCTTCTCTCTCTTTCCAAAGAGATAAAAATTAATCATTATTTAGAGCAGAATATCTGCTTTGATGTCTTTGACATCATTCAATGGATTTTGCTAAAATACTCAATTTGTAGGAAAAATCAGCTTAGTGATCTGGATTAACATGGCCAGCTTTACCCAGTTTCCACTCTAAAAAAGTAAGGAGGAGAACATACAGGTATTTCCTGTTCATTTTATTCTTGAAAGATTTCCTAAAATTATTAATTGAAACCCACTTGAAAGTTTTGTTTGGTAGCATGTGAGCACAGTACATACTTGCAAAAGTCAGATGGATTTCAATTACGAACAGATATCTAACCAGAAATAACTGCTGAATATGGAACTAAAGAAGGACAGAAGTCAGGAAAGTCATAAGCACTCCAACATCTCTTCCAGTGTATAAGAAGCATTTTCCAGCTTAAGGGCTATTTCCTTTGCCAGAGTGCTTGCAATATTATTATTCCTCTTTTTCATGTAATACAATCTTGCTTATCAGTAAATTTTTTTTGTGATTGTCTCCTCTTCAACCATTCTACTACCAACCCATTAAAAATATACAATTGCACTACCATAAACTGTGAAGACTGAATTTACACACAGTAGCACATTAGGAAGATTATTACTTGCATAAAGTATTAACAACAATGCCATTTGTATTGCTAATTCAGTTGTTGGTGGAACACTAATTTGTATCACAATTGCAAATGCTTCCAGGCACAGACCAGGGAAGGATGGGTGTCTCACACCTTTTGCTTGCCATCCAGTGCAGTGGATTCGCCTACAGACCACTCTGAGAGATGGAGCCATCCCTTGGGAATTCCCATCCCCGATCACTCTGGATTCCCATGTCCAAGAATGGGTGAAGGTATTAGTCAAGGCAGAGATACTACACATACCAGTTCTTTTAGAATTCATTTCCCAAATTGATGATCACATCAAACAAACCACAAAAAGTAAAGAGAGAATTCAAGTATGTAAAAATGTTCCAATATTTTACTGGCTTTTAAGATGCTCCAACATACTGTAAATTTCAATTGTGACCTAAACGGACAGAATCTATGTAAATTATGTTATTATTCTGTGCTAATTAAACTGAGTCACATACCAGTCTACTATCACTAAGCTTCTTAAAACTGCAACATCTTCTCTAATCACCTGCAATTTACTTATTGCAGCTGTGCAGTAGAAAGGGCCAAAGGAAACAATGACAAGATAGTGCCTTACTTTTCCCCACCTTCAATATTTAAAAGTTGTGAATATACACTTGAAACAACAACATTAATGAATCTAAAAAGGCAAAGACTGTACACGTCAATTTCTGCCAAAGTAGTCAAAGTAAGTGTTGAGAAAATCTTGTATTATACATGATTTTCACTGATCAAAGGGAGATGGTGGGGGCGGGGCGGGTGGAGGGGGAGTACTGAGTCATGAGGGCTGAAAGAGGCAGGTGGTGTTTGTTTTTTCCCATACAGAAAGGGAAAAAAACCCCACAAACTAAAAAGTAAACCAACACAAAACAAAAGAGAGGTTGCTTAAGACATGGGATTCTTCCAATGTGAAATGATAACAAATGAAACAGAAGAAAATGGCAGGGTTAGAGGAACTATTTAGTCAGTCTCACCTCTGTGCCTG